>NW_028163976.1:0-27388 GCF_964263955.1 Coregonus lavaretus | reverse complement strand
CAAAAGAAGTAGACTACAGGAAATAGGGTGCCAGCTTGATAGGAGGTTAGCAGCTTTGGTTTAATGAATTCATTACCTCCACTGTCTTAATGAGAGGAAACAGACTGGTGTACACTGAATATTCAACAGGAAACCTACCTCTCTCTCTCGTTCGCTCTCCCTTCCTCTCTCTCTCTCGTTCACTCTCCCTACCTCTCTCTCTCTCATTCGCTCTCCCTTCCTCTCTCTCTCTCTCGTTCACTCTCCCTACCTCTCTCTCTCTCTCTCGTTCGCTCTCCCTACCTCTCTCTCTCTCGTACGCTCTCCCTACCTCTCTCTCTCTCATTCGCTCTCCCTTCCTCTCTCTCTCTCGTTCACTCTCCCTACCTCTCTCTCTCTCTCTCGTTCGCTCTCCCTACCTCTCTCTCTCTCGTACGCTCTCCCTACCTCTCTCTCTCTCGTACGCTCTCCCTTCCTCTCTCTCTCGTTCGCTCTCCCTACCTCTCTCTCTCATTCGCTCTCCCTTCCTCTCTCTCTCTCATTCACTCTCCCTACCTCTCTCTCTCTCATTCACTCTCCCTTCCTCTCTCTCTCTCTCGTTCGCTCTCCCTTCCTCTCTCTCTCTCTCTCGTTCGCTCTCCCTACCTCTCTCTCTCTCATTCGCTCTCCCTTCCTCTCTCTCTCTCTCGTTTGCTCTCCCTTCCTCTCTCTCTCTCTCGTTCGCTCTCCCTTCCTCTCTCTCTCTCTCTCGTTTGCTCTCCCTTCCTCTCTCTCTCTCTCGTTCGCTCTCCCTTCCTCTCTCTCTCTCTCGTTCGCTCTCCCTTCCTCTCTCTCTCTCTCTCTCTCTCGATCTCAAGCTCTCTGTTTTCTCTCCATGTCCTACTGTATCCCTCCATTAGCATTTCTAAACAGGCTCCATGTGATGTACCTATCTGTCGTAGTTCAGGAGCTCCTCACACAACAACAACGTTTTACCAACAAGCCTTCATAGAAATACTACTGACCCTTGAACCCTACTAGGAAAGAAACAAGGAGAAGCAGAGCTTCTACATAAATAATGCTTCTAATCTCCCCTCTATCGATTTATTTATAAACAAACGTAGCCTACACATTCACTGTACCGTAAATCACTTTAGATAGAAGCTAATAATATGTATAATAATTATGCTAAGCAGCATTTATTATTATATTATTATTTATAGAGTAAACAGAGGACAACTAAGCTCCACTGTGTGTGTACGATAAAGGCACTATGGTTCGTGATAAAATAAGCACCTTAGGAATTCATTAAAAGTTCAAGGAGGCACGACTGTTTAATCTAGCTGCAGAGGGTTGTAAGATTCTTCTGTCTGCATCCCAGCGAGTAGGTGAAGTTTAAAAACAGGAAGATAACCCCACAACCCCAATGAGTCCAACCCTCTGGGAACACAAAGGCTCTCTGCTCCCTGATCACTAACACACAGGGGAGTGGCATGATGACGCCGACAATTACCTAAAGCTTCCAACAGCTTTGTCATTATCAAGGAGTGCACTTTTCTCCAACCACCGAAAGCTTAAAATCTCCCATTGCGTTGGAATGCAACCCTACCAAACCAACCACAGACAGACAGACAGACCCCACCAACATACCATGCTCCCCATTCATCGAAATGACGGCAATTATTTCATCTCCTGCCTCCATTTGAGATAATTTAATCAGAAAGAGGAAACAGACAGCTTTGTTCCTGCCCTAACCCTAACCCTGACCCTGACCCCCTCGGGGGCGGAGGAGTAGGCTAATAATGACATATGAAATTGTTTTAAGACGGTCATACTATGGATAATTTAGCTCTTGGATTTTGAATTTTAGGAACCCTTTAGGTATATAAAAATAAAAATAAAAACATGCTGAATTTGTCCTTTACTGCTATTGCCCTTAGAAACACATTGAACAACACATTCAATAAATGGCAAAAAAAATAAACACGTTTTTGAAGTGTTTGTCCTTTATCTAGGAGATTTAAGAAGCTCAGGAAATATTATTTTTTTTACACATATTTAACACCTTTTTTTGGGGCACAAAACGACCTCCATACTTCCATTCATTTTTTTTCTTCTTCTGTGACACTTTGCGGCCGTCGTAGAGCAAAACGGAGTACACCATGGTGTTTGTGTGAGTCTCCCCTTTCCACAGTGGGTCCATGATAGTTTGACAAACCGTTTGGTTTGTTTTCGTGAGGAGACCGATTTTCTGGATGTCTCATTTGTATGACAAAAAAAAAAAAAAAAAAAAAAAAAAAAAACTTTACCATTACAAATGTAGACATAGACGACAGAGAAAAGCCAACCCCCGATATCATTTGGGATGCCTTTAAGACGTACATTAGGGGGATGATAATCTCATACTTTGCAAAAGTTTAATCTGATTTAGTAATAAAAAATGTATAAAAATACAAATAAATTGCTATCTTAGAAAAAGGCCATAAAAAAATCTTTACAAGGTAAAGAAAAAATCCAATTTCTGAATTTAAGAAGGAATATGATATTTTACTTTTGAAGGGAGACAACAACTACAGCTTAAACTCAAATAAACCATACTACTTAATGACAAATAACCCTATAAATACTGTATCACACAGCTCTGACAAAACAAATACACGCTAAACTAATTGTAATTTTATAAGATAAAGATACAAATGTGGTTAAATAGAAACAACAACGTGATTAATTACCATTTTAAAAGCTTCTATGAAAAATGTATATAAATCAGAATTAAACCACAGTTGGACGGATCCTATTACCTTCTTAGACTCAACAACCCTGAAGCAATTATCAGCAGACAAAAAATAATTACTAAAAACAGAGATCATCCAAAAAAGAAATATTAGATACTGTTAAAACATTTCTGAGGAGAAAAAGACCAGGAATGGATAGAATTAGAATTAGAATTAGAATTAGAATTAGAATTAGAATTAGAATTCTATTCAACATTTTTGGACAAAGTAGCCCCCTATTTACACAATTCAGTGCTTCCTAGTTACATTTGACATTTTTACATTTTTTGTCATTTAGCAGACGCTCTTATCCAGAGCGACTTACAGTTAGTGAGTGCATACATTTTTCATTCATAGTTCCATTCATCAAACTGTTATTTCAGTTATATTAAAATCTGGAAAATCTGGAGAGGTTCCCTGCTGATTATAGACCCGTAAGTTTAATAAATTGTGACAATAAAATAATAACAAAGCCTATAAGCAATAGAATGGCAAAAGTCTTACCAGACTTGATACATACAGTTCCTTCCGAAAGTATTCAGACCACTTGACTTATTCCACATTTTTGTTACGTTACAGCCTAATTTTAAAATGGATTACATTTATTTTGAAGTCATCAGCAATCTACACACAATACCCCATAATTACAAAGCATAGCCCCTTTGCTATGAGACTCGAAAATTGAGCTCAGGTTCATCCTGTTTCCATTGATCATCCTTGAGATGTTTCTACAACTTGATTGGAGTCCACCTGTGGTAAATTCAATTGATTGGACATGATTTGGAAAGGCACACACCTGTCTATATAAGGTCCCACAGTTGACAGTGCATGTCAGAGCAAAAACCAAGCCATGAGGTCGAAGGAATTATCTGTAGAGCTCCGAGATAGGATTGTGTCGAAGCACAGAGCTGGGGAAGGGTACCAAAACATTTCTGCACACTCTGCTCTTCCTAGAGCTGGCCAACCGGCCAAACTGAGCAATCGGGGGAGAAGGGCCTTGGTCAGGGATGTGACCAAGAACCTGATGGTCACTCTGACAGAGCTCCAGAGTTCCTCTGTGGAGATGGGAGAACATTCCAGAAGGACAACCATCTCTGCAGCACTCCACCAATCAGGCCTTTATGGTAGAGTGGCCAGATGGAAGCCACTCCTCAGTAATGACAGCCCACTTAGATTTTGCCAGAAGGCACATTTATTTTTATTTTTATCAATTTTAGAATAAGGCTGTAACGTAACAAAATGTGGAAAAAGTCAAGGGGTCTGAATACTTTCTGAAGGCACTGTATCAATCAAACAGCGTTTATAAAACAACAAATACACTTACAAACAAATACAATAACATGTTTCCGTTTAATACAATATGTACCATGTCAGATATAGAGTTGAAATGTATAGAATTTTAAGTTTGCACCCCAATATTACACTTTATATGCATATATATATATATATATATATATATATATATATATATATATATATATATATATATATATATATATTATATACATCACAGAAGACTGAAATATAACAAAACCATTTGACATAGAAACAACGGATTTTCAGCTAGTTAAAAAAATTAATATATGATTTATCAAATTATGAAAAATATTAATAACATTTCACCCATGGGGCCACTAGAGGGTGATTTGGTCATTTGACCTCAGGAAAGGGCTACCACAATGGAAAAATCAAATGATTTATTATTTAAATATTGAAAGTGCTTACGCTATGCTTGGTGGGTTACGGAGAAAAACTATACGGCTATCAGGCACTAGGGATGGGGTGTACGCATGCGGGTCTGGGCAGAGGAGAAGTAGTCATTGTTTGTGTCCGTCTGTAAGTTGTTGTTTGTATGTGTGTGTTTGTATTTGATTGGGGGGGGGGGGGAAATGAAAAACAGTATAAAAATATATAAAAACATAAGGAATGTATGAAGAGGCTTTAAGAAAGAGGAAGCCTAATTAGTACGGATGTGCATAGATGTAAAAGAACCAAGGCTTACAGTATATGAGGGCTCTGAGACAAACCTTTCAGAACCAGGCCAGAACCAGGCCACAGCCAGGCCAGAATCAGGCCAGAACCAGGCCAGAACCAGGCCAGAACCAGGCTAGAGTCAGGCCAGAACCAGGCGAGAGCCAGGCTGGAACCAGGCCACAGCCAGGCCAGAACCAGGCGAGAGCCAGTCCAGAACCAGGCCAGAACCAGGCCACAGCCAGACCAGAACCAGGCCAGAACCAGGCCAGAACCAGGCCAGAGTCAGGCCAGAACCAGGCGAGAGCCAGGCTGGAACCAGGCCACAGCCAGGCCAGAACCAGGCGAGAGCCAGGCAAGAAGCAGGCGAGGGCCATAGCCAGGCCAGAACCAGGCCAGAACCAGGCCAGATCCAGGCCACAGCCAGGCCACAGCCATGCCAGAGCCAGATTTTCAAGACTTAGAGACAGAACATATTTTCTGTCTGTGATTCAAAGAGATAAATCACGGCGTTCACAACGTGTCAATACAATAATAACATAGAAAACGTAAATACATTAATTAAAGTGGTAGTTAATTACAGATCAAAGATAATGGTGTGATTTCTGATCTACCAGACCCTCCTAGGCTGTGTCCCAAATGGCCCCCTATCCTCTATATAGTGCACTACTTTTGACCAGGACTCATAAAAAAAAAAGTAGTGCACTTTATAGGGAATAGGGTGCCCATTTGGGACACATGCTAGACTCGTGATGTGGTATGCCCTCAGGACAGAGAGAGAAAACAACAAAGAGTCTATTGGTGGTCTAAACTCTGACCTAGATAACACTCTCAACATATGGAGTTCAGTCATCATACATGCTTCCAGAGGCTCTGAGACACTCTCTGTGTGTCTTATTCACTCATTGGCTCAAATTAATAACGAACCAATCTGTGTTCTGAACCCTGGGAGGTGCCCTGGGAAGACAGACGTGTGATGTTATGCAAATGCTAATCTCATGTAATATGTCTAACATCAATGTCTAATATGTCATTCAATATGTCTTATACTGTATGCTAACACCAATCCCCCTGTCACACATATGCTGCAGATTACTTCATTAGAAACGTTTCCTCCTGGTGAATATCCGCTTAGCCCCAGGAATAAAAGCCCAAAACATAGCTGAGGCTCTTTACTGTTCTACAGACCTCAACTCCTCTCTTCTCTGAGGCAGATGAAACAGCATTATTAACAGCATTATTGTTGTTCATTTCCTGCTCTCCTCTCATCAGAGACAGGAAGGCGGGAGGGACAGGTAAAGTGCATTCCTCCCTTAGATCAAAGCCTGGAAGCAGTCCCAGTAAAGCCAGACAGACACAGCGCTACAGAGAAGACTGACCTGGAATCAGTCTTTAATTAAACCCACATAGAAACAGCACCACAGAGGAGACTGACCTGGAATCAGTCTTTAATACACCCAGACAAACACAGCACCACAGAGGAGACTCACCTCAAATCAAATCAAATCAAATTGTATTTGTCACATACACGTGTTTAGCAGATGTTAAAGCGGATGTAGCGAAATGCTTGTGCTTCTAGCTCCGACAGTGCAATTATATCTAACAATTTCACAACATATACCCAATACACACAAAACTAGTAAGGAATGGGATTTAAGAATATATACACTGCTCCAAAAAATAAAGGGAACACTTAAACAACACAATGTACCTCCAAGTCAATCACACTTCTGTGAAATCAAACTGTCCACTTAGGAAGCAACACTGATTGACAATAAATTTCACATGCTGTTGTGCAAATGGAATAGACAACAGGTGGAAATTATAGGCAATTAACAAGACACCCCCAATAAAGGACTGGTTTTGCAGGTGGTGACAACAGACCACTTCTCAGTTCCTATGCTTCCTGGCTGATGTTTTGGTCACTTTTGAATGCTGGCGGTGCTTTCACTCTAGTGGTAGCATGAGACGGAGTCTACAACCCACACAAGTGGCTCAGGTAGTGCAGCTCATCCAGGATGGCACATCAATGCGAGCTGTGGCAAGAAGGTTTGCTGTGTCTGTCAGCGTAGTGTCCAGAGCATGGAGGCGCTTCCAGGAGACAGGCCAGTACATCAGGAGACGTGGAGGAGGCCGTAGGAGGGAAACAACCCAGCAGCAGGACTGCTACCTCCGCCTTTGTGCAAGGAGGAGCAGGAGGAGCACTGCCAGAGCCCTGCAAAATGACCTCCAGCAGGCCACAAATGTGCATGTGTCTGCTCAAACGGTCAGAAACAGACTCCATGAGGGTGGTATGAGGGCCCGACGTCCACAGGTGGGGGTTGTGCTTACAGCCCAACACCGTGCAGGACGTTTGGCATTTGCCAGAGAACACCAAGATTGGCAAATTCGCCACTGGCAACCTGTGCTCTTCACAGATGAAAGCAGGTTCACACTGAGCACGTGACAGACGTGACAGAGTCTGGAGATGCCGTGGAGAACGTTCTGCTGCCTGCAACATCCTCCAGCATGACCGGTTTGGCGGTGGGTCAGTCATGGTGTGGGGTGGCATTTCTTTGGGGAGCCGCACAGCCCTCCATGTGCTCGCCAGAGGTAGCCTGACTGCCATTAGGTACCGAGATGAGATCCTCAGACCCCTTGTGAGACCATATGCTGGTACGGTTGGCCCTGGGTTCCTCCTAATGCAAGACAATGCTAGACCTCATGTGGCTGGAGTGTGTCAGCAGTTCCTGCAAGAGGAAGGCATTGATGCTATGGACTGGCCCGCCCGTTCCCCAGACCTGAATCCAATTGAGCACATCTGGGACATCATGTCTCGCTCCATCCACCAATGCCACGTTGCACCACAGACTGTCCAGGAGTTGGCGGATGCTTTAGTCAAGGGCTGGGAGGAGATCCCTCAGGAGACCATCCGCCACCTCATCAGGAGCATGCCCAGGCGTTGTAGGGAGGTCATACAGGCACGTGGAGGCCACACACTACTGAGCCTCATTTTGACTTGTTTTAAGGACATTACATCAACGTTGGATCAGCCTGTAGTGTGGGTTTCCACTTTAATTTTGAGGGTGACTCCAAATCCAGACCTCCATGGGTTGATACATTTGATTTCCATTGATAATTTTTGTGTGATTTTGTTGTCAGCACATTCAACTATGTAAAGAAAAAAGTATTTAATAAGATTATTTCATTCATTCAGATCTAGGATGTGTTATTTTAGTGATCCCTTTATTTTTTTGAGCAGTGTACATATATGGACAAGCAATGACAGAGCGGCATGGACTAAGATACAGTAGAATATTATAGAATAGAATGCAGTATATACATATGAGATGAGTAATGCAAGATATGTAAACATTATTAAAGTGATTAGTGTTCCATTTCTTAAAGTGGCCAGTGATTTCAATAGGCAGCAGCAGCCTCTAATGTGCTAGTGATGGCTATTTAACAGTCTGATGGCCTTGAGATAGAAGCTGTTTTTCATTCTCTCGGTCCCAGCTTTGATGCACCTGTACTGACCTCACCTTCTGGATGATAGCGGGGTGAACAGGCAGTGGCTCGGGTGGTTGATGTCCTTGATTATCTTTTTGGCCTTCCTGTGACATCGGGTGTTGTATGTGTCTTGGAGGGCGGGTAGTTTGCCCCCGGTAATGCGTTCGGCAGACCGCACCACCCTCTGGAGAGCCCTGCGTTTGTTGGCGGTGCAGTTGCCATACCAGGCGGTGATACAACCCGACATGATGCTCTCCAATTTCATAAGCCTCCTGAGGTTGAAGAGGCTCTGTTGCGCCTTATTCACCACACTGTCTGCGTGGGTGGACCATTTCAGTTTGTCGGTGATGTGTACGCCAAGGAACTTGAAGCTTTCCACGTTCTCCACTGCGGTCCCGTCAATGCGGATAGGGGGGTGCACCCTCTGCTATTTCCTGAAGTCCACGATCATCTCCTTTGTTTTGTTGACGTTGAGTGAGAGGTTATTTTCCTGACACCACACTCCCAGAGCCCTCACCTCCTCCCTGTAGGCAGTCTCGTCATTGTTGGTAATCAGGCCTACTACTGTTGTGTTGTCTGCAAACTTGATGATTGAGTTGGAGGCGTGCTTGGCCACGTAGTCATGGGTGAACAGGGAGTACAGGAGGGGGCTGAGCACGCACCCTTGTGGGGCCCCAGTGTTGAGGATCAGTGAAGTGGAGATGTTGTTTCCTACCTTCACCACCTGGGGGCGGCCCATCAGGAAGTCCAGGACCCAGTTGCACAGGGTGGGGTTCAGAACCAGGGCCTCGAGCTTAATGATGAGCTTGGAGGGTACTATGGTGTTGAATGCTGAGCTATAGTCAATGAACAGCATTCTTACATAGGTATTCCTCTTGTCCAGATGGGATAGGGCAGTGTGCAGTGTGATGGCGATTGCATCGTCTGTGGATCTATTGGGGCGGTAAGCAAATTGAAGTGGGTCTAGGGTGACAGGTAAGGTAGAGGTGATATGATCCTTGACTAGTCTCTCAAAGCACTTCATGATGACAGAGGTGAGTGCTACAGGGCGATAGTCATTTAGTTCAGTTACCTTTGTTTTCTTGGGTACAGGAACAATGGTGGCCATGTTGAAGCATTTGGGAACAGCAGACTGGGAAAGGGAGAGATTAAATATGTCCATAAACACACCAGCCAGATGGTCTGCTCGTGCTCTGAGGACGCGGCTAGGGATGCCGTCTGGGCCGGCAACCTTGCGAGGGTTAACATGCTTAAATGTCTTAATCACGTCGGCTATGGAGAAGGAGAGGCCACAGTCCTTGGTAGTGGGCCTCGTCAGTGGCACTGTGTTATCCTCAAAGCGGGCGAAGAAGGTGTTTAGCTTGTCTGGAAGCGAGACGTCGGTGTCGGCGACGTGGCTGGTTTTCTTTTTGTAGTCCGTGATTGTCTGTAGACCCTGCCACATACGTCTCGTGTCTGAGCCGACCCCACTTTGTCTCTATACTGATGTTTTGCCAGTTTAATTGCCTTGTGGAGGGAGTAGCTACACTGTTTGTATTCTGCCATATTCCCAGTCACCTTGCCATGGTTGAATGCGGTGGTTCGCGCTTTTAGATTTGCGCGAATTCTGCCGTCTATCCACGGTTTCTGGTTAGGGTAGGTTTTAATAGTCATAGTGGGCACAACATCACCTATACACTTCCTGATAAACTCATTCACTGTTTCAGTGTATTCGTCTAAATTATTTTCGGAAGCTATCCGGAACATATCCCAGTCTGCTTGAAGCGTGGATTCCGATTGGTCAGACCAGCGTTGAATAGTCCTTAGCATGGGTACTTCCTGTTTGAGTTTCTATAGGAAGGGAGAAGCAAAATGGAGTCGTGGTCAGATTTGCCGAAAGGAGGGTGGGGGAGGGCCTTATAACCATCCCGGAAGTTTGAATAGCAATGGTCAAGGATTTTAGCAGCGCGAGTACAACAGTCGATATGTTGATAGAACTTCGGCAGCCTAGTCCTCAAATTTGCTTTGTTAAAATCCCCGGCTACAATAAATGTAGCCTCAGGTTATGTGGTTTCCAGTTTGCATAAAGTCCAGTGAAGTTCTTTGAGGACCATCGTGGTATCGGCTTGAGGGGGGGATATACACGGCCGTGACTATAACCAAAGAAGTTATCTTGGGAGATAATACGGTCGGCATTTGATTGTGAGATATTCTAGGTCGGGTGAACAGAAGGACTCGAGTTCCTGTATGTTACTACAATTACACCATGAGTCGTTAATCATGAAACACACACCCCCGCCCTTCTGCGTCCCGGAGAGATATTTATTCCTGTCTGCGCGATGAACTGAGAACTCATCTGGCTGGACCAATTTCGGCAGAATATCCCAAAAGAGCCATGTTTCCGTGAAACAGAATATGTTACAGGCCCTGATGTCTCTCTGGAAAGAAATCCTTGCCCATAGTTCGTCGACTTTGTTAACCAAAGATTGAATATTAGCGAGTAGGATGCTTGGAAGCGGTGGGTGGTGTGCGCGCCTCCTAAGTCGAACCAGCAGGCCGCTCCGAGTGCCTCTCCTCCGCCGGCGATGTTTTGGGTCAGCCGCTGGAATCAGTTCAGTTGCCCTGGGGAGAGCAAACAAAGGATCTGCTTTGGGAAAGTCGTATTCCTGGTCATAATGCTGGTGAGTTACCACCCTGATAACTTTCTAAGCTAATAATGTAAAAAATAATACATAAAAAAACAAAATGCTGCAAAGTTTCCTAAGAGCTAGTTACGAGGCTGCTATCTTCTACGGCGCCAGGCGTCAATCCTGGAGTTAGTCCTAGAAAAGCCATCTCATCAGAGACAGGAGGGAGGGACAGGTAAAGTGCATTCCTCCCTTAGATCAAAGCCTGGAAGCAGTCTTGGTAAACAGGCCTGGAGTAAGTTTCATTACAGCCAGACAGACATAGCACAGAAGAGTAGAGTCAGGAGACTGGCCTGGAGTCATTCCTAGTAAAGCCAGATGGACACATGGACACATGTGGTCCTCTGTAGTTCAGCTGGTAGAGCACGGCGCTTGTAATGCCAAGGTAGTGGGTTCGATCCCCGGGACCACCCATACACAAAAAATGTATGCACGCATGACTGTAAGTCGCTTTGGATAAAAGCGTCTGCTAAATGGCATATTATTATTATTATTATTATTATTACATAACAGCACAGAAGACTGACACAGCATAGTAGAGGAGACTGACCTGGAATCAGTCTTTAGTGGAACCAGATGGACACAGCAAAGCAAAGAAGACTGGTCCAGACTGGTCCTCTCCCACACACAACTTATCCAAGACCAGGCAAACTGAGAACCTGACGGAGAAGACTGGCCTGGAGTCAGTTGTAAATAAGCCAGATGGGCACAGCACGGCAGAGCAGATTGGCCCAGAACTGATCCTAGACCAGACCAAATAATAAAACCCTGATGGAGACATTCCAAGGAGGACTGACCTAGCGTCTGTTATTGTAAACCCAGCACAGCAGAGGAAACTGGTTTTCTCTCCCACACACAACTGAACCCAGACTGGGTTTTCCACCTGGGCACTGAACCGTACTGTACCATACTGGTTAACTTGTCATGGGTTTGGATCTGTTCTGAGTCAGCACACTTTGGTTTTCCATTTAAAAATGAACAGATGTAGGTTTGAACGTCGTTGCAGATAGAATGTTGCTGCAGCTGACAAACGTGGAAGCTTACCTAGGACATGATTCAGATCAGAGATGTAAACAGGCAGAATAAAAATGATTAGGCTACATAATGTACCGGGCGACCTCACTCTCCTTCCTGTTTCCATTACAAAATAACGTTACATTGTGATTTAATAATGTGCTGTCACGGATTCTGCCGAGGCTGCCCCTCCTCCTTGCTCGGGCAGGCTTCGGCGTTCGTCATCACCGGAGTACTAGCTGCTACCGATCTATGTTTCTATGTCTCTATGTTCTACCTGTTGTTGTCTGATTGTCTCACACCTGTTTCCCATCGTGTAATCACTCCTTCCCTTATTTAACCCGGTGGCTCCCGTTGCGTTTTGTGCGCGTTTGTTATTCGTTTCGTGTGTGGTTTGGTGAGCGGGTTTGTCCCTCCCTGTGTGGAGGTATTTTGTATTTGTTTCTTTACTTGTTAGTATAGTACGTTTTCATTGAGTTATGTGTCCTGCGCCTGACTTCGATCCACTGCATTACACTGACACTCGTGACATGTGCAATTACAAATAAATAAAAACAAAGCTATGGCTACCACCTGCAACAACAATGTGCAACCAAGTCAGTGGTTTTAACCCGATCAGCTGCTTAGACAACTTGTTGTAACAGTAGCTTAATACCAAACTGACATAGCTAGCTAGCTCTACCTCTTCTGACATACAGTGGGGAAAAAAAGTATTTAGTCAGCCACCAATTGTGCAAGTTCTCCCACTTAAAAATATGAGAGAGGCCTGTAATTTTCATCATAGGTACACGTCAACTATGACAGACAAAATTAGAAAAAAAAATCCAGAAAATCACATTGTAGGATTTTTAATTAATTTATTTGCAAATTATGGTGGAAAATAAGTATTTGGTCAATAACAAAAGTTTCTCAATACTTTGTTATATACCCTTTGTTGGCAATGACACAGGTCAAACGTTTTCTGTAAGTCTTCACAAGGTTTTCACACACTGTTGCTGGTATTTTGGCCCATTCCTCCATGCAGATCTCCTCTAGAGAAGTGATGTTTTGGGGCTGTCGCTGGGCAACACAGACTTTCAACTCCCTCCAAAGATTTTCTATGGGGTTGAGATCTGGAGACTGGCTAGGCCACTCCAGGACCTTGAAATGCTTCTTACGAAGCCACTCCTTCGTTGCCCGGGCGGTGTGTTTGGGATCATTGTCATGCTGAAAGACCCAGCCACATTTCATCTTCAATGCCCTTGCTGATGGAAGGAGGTTTTCACTCAAAATCTCACGATACATGGCCCCATTCATTCTTTCCTTTACACGGATCAGTCGTCCTGGTCCCTTTGCAGAAAAACAGCCCCAAAGCATGATGTTTCCACCCCCATGCTTCACAGTAGGTATGGTGTTCTTTGGATGCAACTCAGCATTCTTTGTCCTCCAAACACGACGAGTTGAGTTTTTACCAAAAAGTTATATTTTGGTTTCATCTGACCATATGACATTCTCCCAATCCTCTTCTGGATCATCCAAATGCACTCTAGCAAACTTCAGACGGGCCTGGACATGTACTGGCTTAAGCAGGGGGACACGTCTTTCACTGCAGGATTTGAGTCCCTGGCGGCGTAGTGTGTTACTGATGGTAGGCTTTGTTACTTTGGTCCCAGCTCTCTGCAGGTCATTCACTAGGTCCCCCCGTGTGGTTCTGGGATTTTTGCTCACCGTTCTTGTGATCATTTTGACCCCACGGGGTGAGATCTTGCGTGGAGCCCCAGATCGAGGGAGATTATCAGTGGTCTTGTATGTCTTCCATTTCCTAATAATTGCTCCCACAGTTGATTTCTTCAAACCAAGCTGCTTACCTATTGCAGATTCAGTCTTCCCAGCCTGGTGCAGGTCTACAATTTTGTTTCTGGTGTCCTTTGACAGCTCTTTGGTCTTGGCCATAGTGGAGTTTGGAGTGTGACTGTTTGAGGTTGTGGACAGGTGTCTTTTATACTGATAACAAGTTCAAACAGGTGCCATTAATACAGGTAACGAGTGGAGGACAGAGGAGCCTCTTAAAGAAGAAGTTACAGGTCTGTGAGAGCCAGAAATCTTGCTTGTTTGTAGGTGACCAAATACTTATTTTCCACCATAATTTGCAAATAAATTCATTAAAAATCCTACAATGTAATTTTCTGGATTTTTTTTTCTCAATTTGTCTGTCATAGTTGACGTGTACCTATGATGAAAATTACAGGCCTCTCTCATCTTTTTAAGTGGGAGAACTTGCACAATTGGTGGCTGACTAAATACTTTTTTTCCCCACTGTAAACAGCTTGCTTAACTTGTTTCATTTACCCTAAAGAATTCAACATTGTGTGTGCAGCACTGGGTATCTGGATAGCGGCATCCCCTTAATTTCATATGAAGTATGACTGGCATGCTCAGCTAGCAAGCTAATGTTGTTGGCAAATGTAAGCTAGCTTCCGTGCACATTGTCAAACATCAGAAATACTGCTAATTGAGGCACAAAACACCTAGCTAGATGTAAAATGGTGGGGGAAAAAATGACAACATTATTTACAGATGTATTATTAGTTCAGCCTCTTTTAGACAATGGACGACACTGTGAAACCCTGTGCCCCAGTACAAGCGAGCCAGTACCAGACATTTGTGGGTTACAGACTGGTACACTTTTGGCCCACATGAACCCAAACGAACCTCAACTAAATGTAATATAAAAAACGGAACCCACCTGGTATCAACTCGGTTACGGAACGGTTCAGTACTTAGTTGGAAAGACCCCTACTGTAGGTCGACAGAACCTAAATCACAGTTTAATGCCTGGACTCCACACTGTCTGATAGAGAAACTGGCCTGCAGTCAGATCTAACAGTCTAAACATCCTGGAGATCCCAGAGCCAAGCTTCAGAGGATGGATCTATAGGTTAATATCACACTATCATTTGGATCTATAGGTTAACAACACACTGTCATATATGGATATATAGGTTAACATCAAACTATCATATGGATCTACAACGCATTCGGAAAGTATTCAGACCCCTTGACTTTTTCCACATTTTCTTACATTACAGCCTTATTATAAAATGGATTTAAAAAAAATAATCCTCAGCAATCTACACACAATACCCCATAATGACTAAGCGAAAACAGGTTTTTAGAAATGTTAGCAAATTTACTAAAAATAAAAAACAGAAATACCTTATCTACATAAATATTCAGACTCTTTGCTATGAGACTCGAAATTGAGTTCAGGTACACCATGTTTCCGTTGATCATCCTTCAGATGTTTCTACAACTGGAGTCCACCTGTGGTAAATTCAATTGATTGGACATGATTTGGAAAGGCACACACCTGTCTATATAAAGTCCAGCAGTTGACAGATCAGAAACCAAGCCATGAGGTCGAAGGTATTGTCCGTAGAGCTCCGAGACAGGATTGTGTCGAGACACAGATATGGGGAAGGGTACCAAAACATTTCTGCAGCATTGAAGGACCCCAAGAACACAGTGGCCTCCATCATTCTTAAATGGAAGAAGTTTGGAACCACCAAGACTCTTCCTAGAGCTGGCCGCCCGGCCAAACTGAGCAATCAGGAGAGAAGGGCCTTGGTCAGGGAGGTGACCAAGAACCTAATGGTTACTCTTACAGAGCTCCAGAGTTCCTCTGTGGAGATGGGAGAACCTTCCAGAAGGACAAACATATCTGCAGCACTCCACCAATCAGGTATTTATGGTAGAGTGGCCAGACGGAAGCCACTCCTCAGTAAAAGGCACATGACAGCCCACTTGGAGTTTGCCAAAAAGCACTTAAAGACTCTCAGACCATGAGAAACAATATTGAACTATTTGGCCTGAATGCCAAGCGTCACATCTGGAGGAAACCTGGCACCATCCCTACGGTGAAGCATGGTGGTGGCAGCATCATGCTGTGGGGATGTTTTTCAGCGGCAGGGACTGGGAGACTAGTCAGGATTGAGGGAAAGATAAATGGAACAAAGTACAGAGAGATCCTTGATGAAAACCTGCTCCAGAGTGCTCAGGACAACAGACTGGGGCGAAGGTTGACCTTCCAACAGGACAACGACCCTAAGCACAGAGCCAAGACAACGCAGGAGTGGCTTTGGGACAAGTCTCTGAATGTCCTTGAGTCGCCCAGCCAGAGCCCAGACTTGAACCCGATCAAACATCTCTAGAGAGACCTGAAAATAGCTGTGCAGCGACGCTCCCCATCCAACCTGACAGAGCTTGAGAGTATCTGCAGAGAAGAATGGGAGAAACTCCCCAAATACAGGTGTGCCAAGCTTGTAGCGTCATACCCAAGAAGACTCGAGGCTGTAATCGCTGCCAAAGGTGATTCAACAAAGTACTGAGTAAAGGGTCTGAATACTTATGTAAAAGTGATATTTCAGTTTTGTATTTTTTATACATGTGCTAACATTTCTAAAAACCTGTTTTTGCTTTGTCATTATGGAGTATTGTTTGTAGATTCATGAGAGAAAAAAATAATTGAATCAATTTCATAAGGCTGTAACGTAACAAAATGTGGAAAAAGTCAAGAGGTCTGAAAACTTTCCGAATGCACTGTAGGTTAACAACATTCTATCATATGGACCTATAGGTTAACAACACATTGAAAGTCCACTTCTCTGTTCTCTCTCTGAGAGGTGCTTAACCCTCTCTCTCTGTTCTCTGTATGAGAGGTGCTTAACCCTCTCTCTCTTTTCATATTTCTCTATTTTTTTCTCCTTTTCCAACCCTCTATCTCTCCTCTCCCCCCTCTCTCTCTCTCTCTCTCTCTCTCTCTCTTCTTTTCTCTCTCACAGATCTTCAGACACTCACTTTGAGCTCCCTGGAACATGTCAGAGGAAGGAAACTTGACCAATCAATATGGCTCTCCACTTGATGAGGGGTCATTCAGGACATAATAGCGTTGCCGGGTAAATTGTCTCTATAGCAGCAGGGAGGGATATAACCGGCCCCTTTCATCTGGCACCTCTCAACTATAACAACTCCTCCATAAAGACTGAGCCTAATAGACTCTAATCGTCCCCACCCAGCCACTCCGAACACGGGATCAACAAATGGTGGCTCACAGGACAGGAAGCTTGTGTTTAACCAGACGACAAGATGTCTATGTGGAAGCTTGCAGCTCCATCAAGTCTACTACGTAGAGGAGGTATAATTCTCCTTGATGGGATAGTTATGGATTGTTATTGAAGTTATGGGCATTGGTTCTGTAACATTGAGTAACATTTCAGAACCTTTCAATCCCATTTCAACATAGAGGTATTCTTCCCTGTCTTCATGAGATAGATAGTTAGGATATACAGTATCTCACAAAAGTGAGTACACTCCCTCACATTTTTGTAAATATTTGAGTATATCTTTTAATGTGACAACACTGAAGAAATGACACTTAGCTACAATGTAAAGTAGTGAGTGTACAGCTTGTATAACAGTGTAAATTTGCTGTCCCCTCAAAATAACTCAACACACAGCCATTAATGTCTAAACCGCTGACAACAAAAGTGAGTACACCCCTAAGTGAAAATGTCCAAATTGGGCCCAATGAGCCATTTTCCCTCCCCGGTCTCAGGTGTGAATGGGGAGCAGATGTGTTAAATTTGGTGTCATCGCTCTCACACTCCCTCATACTGGTCACTGGAAGTTCAACATGGCACCTCATGGCAAAGAACTCTCTGAGGATCTGAAAAAAGAATTGTTGCTCTACATAAAGATGGCCTGGGCTATAAGAAGATTGCCAAGACCCTGAAACTGAGCTGCAGCACGGTGGCCAAGACCATACAGCGGTTTAACAGGACAGGTTCCACTCAGAACAGGCCTCGCCATGGTCGACCAAAGAAGTTGAGTGCACGTGCTCAGCGTCATATCCAGAGGTTGTCTTTGGGAAATAGATGTATGAGTGCTGCCAGCATTGCTGCAGAGGTTGAAGGGGTGGGGGGTCAGCCTGTCAGTGCTCAGACCATACGCCGCACACTGCATCAAATTGGTCTTCATGGCTGTCGTCCCAGAAGGAAGATGATGCACAAGAAAGCCCGCAAACAGTTTGCTGAAGACAAGCAGACTAAGGACATGGATTACTGGAACCATGTCCTGTGGTCTGATGAGACCAAGATAAACTTATTTGGTTCAGATGGTGTCAAGCGTGTGTGGCGGCAACCAGGTGAGGAGTACAAAGGCAAGTGTGTCTTGCCTACAGTCAAGCATGGTGGTGGGAGTGTCATGGTCTGGGGCTGCATGAGTGCTGCCGGCACTGGGGAGCTACAGTTCATTGAGGGAACCATGAATGCCAACATGTACTGTGACATTCTGAAGCAGAGCAGTATTCCAACCTGATAACGACCCCAAACACACCTCCAAGACGACCACTGCCTTGCTAAAGAAGCTGAGGGTAAAGGTGATGGACTGGCCAAGCATGTCTCCAGACCTAAACCCTATTGAGCATCTGTGGGGCGTCCTCAAACGGAAGGTGGAGTACAAGGTCCCTAACATCCACCAGATCCGTGATGTCGTCATGGAGGAGTGGAAGAGGACTCCAGTGGCAACCTGTGAAGCTCTGGTGAACTCCATGCCTAAGAGGGTTAAGGCAGTGCTGGAAAATGATGGTGGCCACACAAAATATTGACACTTTGGGCCCAATTTGGACATTTTCACTTAGGGGTGTACTCACTTTTGTTGCCAGTGGTTTAGACATTAATGGCTGTGTGTTGAGTTATTTTGAGGGGACAGTAAATTACACTGTTATACAAGCTGCACACTCACTATTTTACATTGTAGCAAAGTGTCATTTCTTCAGTGTTGTCACATGAAAAGATATACTCAAATATTTACAAAAATGTAAGGGGTGTACTCACTTTTGTGAGATACTGTATATACAGCTCTGGAAAACATTAAGAGACCACTGCAAATGTTTCTTAAATCAGCATCTCTACATGTATGACAGCCATTCCAATCCAGTGTCTGTTGAATTCCAACACAGGCACACATCATTCTACTGAATTAGGTACTGATTAGGTGATCACCTGAACCAAATCTTATTTAACGAGGAAAAGTATAAAAACCACTGCTGTGGTCATCACTATCCTCTTGCAATAGGACCAGCTGGATGACAAAAACAGTGCTAATAGTACCTCAAAAGTAATATTAATCAAAAAATAACTATTGACCATGCCAAAAGACAAAGTTTTGAGTGAGGAAAAGAAGGGTTCAATTCTGGCTTTACGGGCAGAGGGATACAGTGAGTGTCAGGTTGCTTCCATCCTTAAAATTTCAAAGACGGAGATTCATAAGAACAAGGTCAAGCAGCAGACATTGGGGACAACAAAGCTACAGACCGGCAGAGGGCGAAAACGACTCTCTACTGACCGGGATGACCGCCAACTCATTCGAATGTCACTCAACAACCATAGGATGACATCAAGTGACCTACAAAAAGAATGGCAAATGGCAGCTGGGGTGAAGTGCACGGCGAAGACAGTTCGAAACAGGCTCCTAGGGGCAGGGCTGAAGTCGTGCAAAGCTAGAAAAAAGCCCTTCATCAATGAGAAGCAAAGAAGAGCCAGGCTGAGGTTTGCAAAAGACCATAAGGATTGGACCGTAGAGGACTGGAGTAAGGTCATCTTCTCTGATGAGTCCAATTTTCAGCTTTGCCCAACATCTGGTCATCTAATGGTTAGACAGAGACCTGGAGAGGCCTACAAGCCACAGTGTCTCGCACCCACTGTGAAATTTGGTGGAGGATCGGTGATGATCTGGGGGTGCTTCAGCAAGGCTGGAATCGGGCAGATTTGTCTTTCTGAAGGACACATGAATCAAGCCACGTACAAGGTTGTCCTGGAAGAAAACTTGCTTCCTTTTGCTCTGACATTGATCCCCAACTCCAGCATGACAATGCGCCATGACACACAGCCAGGTCAATCAAGGTGTGGATGGAGGACCACCAGCTCAAGACCCTGTCATGGCCAGCCCAATCTCCAGACCTGAACCCCATTGAAAACTTCTGGAATGTGATCAAGAGGAAGATGGATGGTCACAAGCCATCAAACAAAGCCGAGCTGCTTGATTTTTTGCGCCAGGAGTGCCATAAAGTCACCCAACATCAATGTGAAAGACTGGTGGAGAGCATGCCAAGACGCATGAAAGCTGTGATTAATTTTTTATATTTTTTATTTAACCTTTATTTAACCAGGTAAGCCAGTTGAGAACAAGTTCTCATTTACAACTGCGACCTGGCCAAGATAAAGCAAAGCAGTGCGATAAAAACAACACAGAGTTACATATGGGGTAAAAAACATAAAGTCAAAAATACAACAGAAAATATATATACAGTGTGTGCAAATGTAGCAAGTTATGGAGGTAAGGCAATAAATAGGCTGTAGTGCAAAATAATTACAATAGTATTAACACTGGAATGCTAGATGTGCAAGAGATTATGTGCAAATAGAGATACTGGTTTGCAAAAGAGCAAAATAAATAACAATATAGGGATGAGGTAGTTGGGTGGGCTAATTTCAGATGGGCTGTGTACAGGTGCAGTGATCGGTAAGGTGCTCTGACAACTGATGCTTAAAGTTAGTGAGGGAGATAAGAGTCTCCAGCTTCAGAGATTTTTGCAATTCGTTCCAGTCATTGGCAGCAGAGAACTGGAAGGAATGGCGGCCAAAGGAGGTGTTGGCTTTGGGAATGACCAGTGAGATATACCTGCTGGAGCGCAGACTACGGGTGGGTGCTGCTATGGTGACCAATGAGCTAAGATAAGGCGAGGATTTGCCTAGCAGTGATTTATAGATGGCCTGGAGCCAGTGGGTTTGACGACGAACATGTAGTGAGGACCAGCCAACAAGAGCCTACAGGTCACAGTGGTGGGTAGCGTATGGGGCTTTGGAGACAAAACGGATGGCACTGTGATAGACTACATCCAATTTGCTGAGTAGAGTGTTGGAGGCTATTTTGTAAATGACATCGCCGAAGTCAAGGATCGGTAGGATAGTCAGTTTTAACGAGGGCATGTTTGGCAGCATGAGTGAAGGAGGCTTTGTTGCGAAATAGGAAGCCGATTCTAGATTTAACTTTGGATTGGAGATTCTTTATGTGAGTCTGGAAGGAGAGTTTACAGTCTAACCAGACACCTAGGTATTTGTAGTTGTCCACATACTCTAGGTCAGACCCGTCAAGAGTGGTGATTCTAGTCGGGTGGGCGGGTGCCAGCAGCGTTCGATTGAAAAGCATGCATTTAGTTTTACTAGTGTTTAAGAGCAGTTGGAGGCTACTGAAGGAGTGTTGTATGGCATTGAAGCTCGTTTGGAGGTTTGTTAACACAGTGTCCAATGAAGGGCCAGATGTATACAAAATGGTGTCGTCTGCGTAGAGGTGGATCTGAGAGTCACCAGCAGCAAGAGCGACATCATTGATATACACGGAGAAAAGTGTCAGCCCAAGAATTGAACCCTGTGGCACCCCCATAGAGACTGCCATAGGTCCAGACAACAGGCCCTCCGATTTGACACACTGAACTCTATCTGAGAAGTAGTTGGTGAACCAGGCGAGGCAGTCATTTGAGAAACCAAGGCTATTTAGTCTGCCAATAAGAATGCGGTGGTTGACAGAGTCGAAAGCCTTGGCCAGGTCGATGAAGACGGCTGCACAGTACTGTCTATTATCAATCGCGGTTATAATATCGTTTAGGACCTTGAGCGTGGCTGAAGTGCACCCATGACCAGCTCGGAAACCGGATTGCATAGCGGAGAAGGTACGGTGGTATTCGAAATGGTCGGTGATCTGTTTGTTAACTTGGCTTTCAAATACTTTCGAAAGGCAGGGCAGGATGGATATAGGTCTGTAGCAGTTTGGATCTAGAGTGTCACCACCTTTGAAGAGGGGGATGACCGCGGCAGCTTTCCAATCTCTGGGGATCTCAGACGTTATGAAAGAGAGGTTGAACAGACTAGTAATAGGGGTTGCGACAATTTCGGCGGCTAGTTTTAGAAAGAAAGGGTCCAGATTGTCTAGCCCAGCTGATTTGTAGGGTTCCAGATTTTGCAGCTCTTTCAAAACGTCTGCTGTCTGAATTTGTGTGAAGGAGAAGCGGGGGGGGCATGGGCAAGTTTCAGCGGAGGGTGCAGAGTTGGTGGCCGGGGTAGTGGTAGCCAGATGGAAAGCATGGCCAGCTGTAGCAAAATGCTTGTTGAAATTCTCGATTATTGTAGATTTATCGGTGGTGATAGTGTTTCCTAGCCTCAGTGCAGTGGGCAACTGGGAGGAAGTGCTCTTATTCTCCATGGACTTAACAGTGTCCCAAAACTTTTTGGAGTTAGTGCTACAGGATGCAAATTTCTGTTTGAAAAAGTTTGCCTTTGCTTTCCTGACTGCTTGTGTATATTGGTTCCTAACTTCCCTGAAAAGTTGCATATCGCGGGGGCTATTTGATGCTAATGCAGTACGCCACAGGATGTTTTTGTGCTGGTCAAGGGCAGTCAAGTCTGAGGAGAACCAGGGGCTATATCGGTTCTTAGTTCTGTATTTTTTGAATGGGGCATGTTTATTTAAGATTGAGAGGAAATTACTTTTAAGGAACAACCAGGCATCCTCTACTGACGGAATGAGATCTATATCCATCCAGGATACCTGGGCCAGGTCAATTAGGAAGGCCTGCTCGCTAAAGTGTTTTAGGGAGCGTTTGACAGTGATGAGGGGTGGTCGTTTGACCGCGGACCCGTTACGGACGCAGGCAATAAGGCAGTGATCGCTGAGATCCTGGTTGAAGACAGCTGAGGTGTATTTAGAGGGTATGTTAGTCAGGATGATATCTATGAGGGTACCCATGTTTACGGATTTAGGGTTGTACCTGGTAGGTTCGTTAATAATTTGCGTGAGGTTGAGGGCATCTAGTTTGGATTGTAGGATGGCCGGGGTATTAAGCATATCCCAATTTAGGTCACCAAGCAGTACGAACTCTGAGGATAAATGGGGGGCAATCAATTCACATATGGTGTCCAGGGCACATCTGGGGGCTGAGGGGGGTCTGTAGCAAGCGGCAACAGTGAGAGACTTATTTCTGGAAAGGTGGATTTTTAGAAGTAGAAGCTCAAACTGTTTGGGCACAGACCTGGATAGTATGATAGAGCTCTGCAGGCTATCTCTACAGTAGATTGCAACTCCACCCCCTTTGGCAGTTCTATCTAGACGGAAAATGTTCTAGTTGGGGATGGAAATTTCAGAATTTTTGGTGGCCTTCCTGAGCCAGGATTCAGACACTGCTAGAACATCAGGGTTGGCGGAGTGTGCTAACGCAGTGAATAACTCAAACTTAGGAAGTAGACTTCTGATGTTTACGTGCAAGAAACCAAGACTTTTGCGATTACAGAAGTCAGCAAATGATAGCGCCTGGAGAGTAGGAGTGATACTGAGGGCTGCAGGGCCTGGGTTAGCCTCTACATCACCAGAGGAACAGAGGAGGACTAGAATAAGGATACGGCTAAAGGCTTTAAGAACTGGTCTTCTAGTGCGTCGGGTACATAGAATAAAGGGGGCAGATTTCCGGGTGTTGTAGAAAAGATTCAGAGCATTATGTACAGACAAGGATATGGAAGGATATGAGTAAAGTGGGGGTAAACCTAAGCGTTGGGTAACAATGAAAGAGATAGTATCACTAGAGGCACCAATTGAGTCGGTCTCTGCGTGTATGGGGGGTGGGACAAAGGAGCTATCTAAGGCAGGTTTAGCTGGGCTGGGGGATCTACAGTGAAATAGTACAATTAGAAATAACCGAAACAACAATAAGCTAACCATGTTTGGGCTGAGGCTAAACATAAACAGGATGTAGTACCGTAAAAAGGAACAGTCCAGCAGACATCAGCTGTATAGCTGAGTTATCATAAGGTCCGGTGAACAGCAATAGGAAAGTTCGGAGGCTGCTAAAGCACTAGCAGGTAAGAGGCCACGGCTAGCGTGTGCTAGCGGGCCAGGGCTAGCAGATGGAATCTTCGTGGTCGACGTCGTCGTAACCACATCAGACGATTTCGTCGGCAGACCAGTCGTGTAGGATCGGCGGGGCTCCGTGTCAACACTAGGTGGTCCCGTCCGGTTGACAGAGAGGTAGATAGCCGGGAGATGGGCCTAGCTCAGGATGATTAGCCAGACCACAGCGTCCATTTAGTTGAAGCTAGCTGGTAGCGATGAATCCGGAGTTAAAGGTCCAGTGATTCAGTGATTCCGGCAGAAAAACGGATATGTTCTGGGTCGATAACGCGCTGTGCAGACTGGCCGAATATCCGGTGATTAATATCCAGTGATTAAATTAATCCCGCAGAAAAAAAAATCCAATGTTCAGGGTGAAATACCGCTAACTGTGGCTAATAGCAAGTAGCTAGTTAGCTGGCTAGCTAATTTCAACTGGAGATTCTATATAAAAGGTAAGTCAATAATAGAATCCGTTCCACATTGAGGGAGGCGGGTTGCAGGAAAGTATATTTTGTAAAAGGATGAAAAGTCTGATAGGGAAATATGTACGAAAAATACAAAAAAACAGGGTATTTACAGGCTATTTACAGACACACAACAAAAACAGAACTGCACTACTTCGCCATCTTTCCATCTTCAGTTTGAAGTGATTGTGTTAGCTGTGTTGTTGGCTAGCTCCTCTGAACAGCAGTGTCCTGATGTGAGCAGGCAAAATCACGCCTCATTAGCTCATTGTTGTGGATGTATCCAAATAAATGTCACTAGAGAACAGCTTCAACAAATGCAAATGCTGCTACTTTGCTGTTATTCTGGCGGAACTTTTTGACGTAACTGTAAGTTAGCCGTAGTTGGCTAGCTAGCAAGCAAGGGATAAGAACGTTCCCAGCCAGTATGTCAATGGAACATTTAGAACGAACGCCCATAGATACAGAACAAAAAGAACGTACGACTGGGTCGCGTCTCTAGCAACCCTATATTTGTGTCGGGACTATATCTTATGGAAGGAAGAAATAGTACAAATAAATTAATCCAAATAACGATTTTAATGAAAATATGTAAATCGTTATTTGAATATGTTGGTAAACCGTTGTATAACAGTGATAATGCCCTCGAAGCCGGAGTTTGGAAGATATATTGGCACGGTTTTCTAACAACACCAATATTATATACAAACACCGGCTTCGAGGGTATTATCACTTAAGTAGAAACATCTCAAGGATGATCAATGGAAACAGGATGCACCTGAGCTCAATTGAGTCTCATAGCAAAGGGTCTGAATATTTATGTTAATAAGGTATTTCAGTTTAAATTATTTTTAATACATTTGCTAAAATTTCTAACAACCTGTTTTCGCTTGGTCATTATGTTGTATTGTGTGTAGATTGATGAGGATTTTTATTTATTTAATCCATTTTAGAATAAGGCTGTAACGTAACAAAATGTGGAAAAATGTCAACGGGTCTAAATACTTTCCGAATGCATATATATATACACACACTACCGTTCAAAAGTTTGTCTCTAACCAGAATAGAAAGAGGAGTGGGAGGCCCCGGTGCACAACTGAGCAAGAGGACAAATATGTCAACAGTGAAGAGGCGACTCCGGGATGCTGACCTTCTAGGCAGAGTTGCAAAGAAAATAGCTCAGACTGACCAATAAGAAGAAAAGATTAAGATGGGCGTTGAGACTGGTGTTTTGCAGGTACAATTTAATGAAGCTGCCAGTTGAGGATCTGTGAGGCGCCTGTTTCTCAAACTAGACACTCTAATGTATTTGTCCTCTTGCTCAGTTGTGCACCAGGGCCTCCCACTCCTCTTTCTATTCTGGCTAGAGCCAGTTTGCGCTGTTCTGTGGAGGGAGTAGTACACAGCGTTGTACGAGATCTTCAGTTTCTTGGCAATTTCTCGCATGGAATAGCCTTCATTTCTCAGAACAAGAATAGACTGATGAGTTTCAGAAGAAAGTTATTTGTTTCTGGCCATTTTGAGCCTGTAATCGAACCCACAATTGCTGATGCTCCAGATACTCAACTAGTCTCAAGAAGGCCAGTTTTATTGCTTCTTTAATCAGCACAACAGTTTTCAGCTGTGCAAACATAATTGCAAAAGGGTTTTCTAATGATCAGTTAGTCTTTTAAAATTATAAACTTGGATTAGCAAACACAACGTGCCATTGGAACACAGGACTGATGGTTGCTTATAATGGGCCTCTGTACGCCTATGTAAATATTCCATAAAAAATCAGCCGTTTCCAGCTACAATAGCCATTTACAACATGAATAATGTCTACACTGTATTTCTGATCAATTTGATGTTATTTTAATGGACAAAACATTTGCTTTTCTTTCGAAAACATGGACATTTCTAAGTGACCCCAAACTTTTGAACAGTAGTGTGTATATATAGATAGATAGTTAGGTTATATAGATATATATGTTATATAGAGAGTTAGGTTATACAGAGAGTTATAAACTGGGTGGTTCGGCTCCTGAATACTGATTGGCTGACAGCCATGGTATATATCAGAACGTATACCATGGGTATGACAAAACATGTATTTTTACTGCTCTAATTACGTTGGTAACCAGTTTATAATAGCAATAAGGCACCTCGGTTGGTAGAGCATTGCACTTGCGACGCCAGGGTTGTGGGTTCGATTCCCACGGGGGCCAGTATGAAAAATGTGTGCACTCACTAACTTTAAGTCGCTCTGGATAAGAGCGTCTGCTAAATTACTAAAATGTAAATGTAAAATATGGCTAATATATCACGGCTAAGGGCTGTGTCCAGGCACTCAGCGTTGCGTCTTGACTAACAGCCCTTAGCCGTGGTATATTGGCCATATACCACACCTCCTCGGGCCTTATTGCTTAATTAGATTATATAGATATATAGTTAGGTTATATAGATAGTTAAGTTATATAGAGAGTTAGGTTATATAGATAGTTAAGTTATATAGATAGTTAAGTTATATGGATAGATAGTTAAGTTATATGGATGATGAGGAGGTATTCTTTCCCTGTCATGGATGTCGGTTGAGTTACATGAGGTCTATTCACATGTCAGTCTCCATGGACACACACAAGTCAGCCAGAATAAGTGGTGGTGGTGGTAACAGGCAGCTGTAGCAGTGCTACATCTGTTCCATGGAGACACCATGATGGACGCCCCCGCAGCGCCACACCTCCACAACAGTAGCAGTGTTACATCTGTACCAGGCAGGAAACTGAGACACCGTAAAGGGCCATGATGGACGCCCCCGCAGCGCCACACCTCCACTGTGAAAACAAGAGGCTGCAGGAATACATTAGAAGGTTTACACACCCCCTCACTGACGGATGACTACTGATCGCACCTTGTCACATATCCTGCTAATTATGTATTTAGACACTGTCTGACTGTCCTGGGCGTCATGGAGATGTATCTTACTGTATAGGGCAGGTGGAGGACGAGTGGCTGTGCATTAAAATATATTTCTGAAGTTACAGAATCAACACTACAGCTTCAAACACCACAAATACAATTATTTACATTCAACGCA
>NW_028163977.1:0-47147 GCF_964263955.1 Coregonus lavaretus | reverse complement strand
AGAGAGAGAGAGAGAGAGAGAGAGAGAGAGAGAGAGAGAGAGAGAGAGAGAGAGAGAGAGAGAGAGAGAGAGAGAGAGAGAGAGAGAGAGAGAGAGAGAGAGAGAGAGAGCGAGAGCGAGCGAACCAGCACCAGCACCGCCACTCCTCAGTTGAGTGGCTCAGGAAATGTTTCCTGTGCCCAGGCATCGTCAATGGGATTTATGTCATTTAATTAAGCATTTGTACAATCACCCTTATTTATGGCTGCCGGGCGGGCCACTTCATGCGGGCTGTGGAGATCCGGGAAGGCCCAGTCAACTGAAGGGGTCGTAATTTCTGTCCTTTTTTCTCTCATTGTTCCCCAGATGTGAGAACATGGCGCCTCTGTACGTACACGCTGTGTTTGGAAGTATTTCGTATTTACATTAGTCCTGGCATTGATTCTCCAATGGAATTGTCTTGCTTTGTTTGATTACAAAGGTAAAGAGCTTGAGAGGCGAGCATTGGCATGGATAATTAGAAAATATATCAATAAAGAAGAGGTTATATAATGTGTCAGCACAGATGGGGTTGTTCATATTGGTTTTGGATGAATGAATATTTTTGATAAGCACCTTTTTGCGACATTGTATCAAGATTATGAATTAAGAATGCTTGCTTTCTCAACAACAAATTGTCGGTGGATCCTTTTGTATGAGCAGTAGAGGAAATGTGTGCCTGTTCAAGATCCAACTTGTATAACAAATACATATAATGAAGGGATGTGGGAGACATAGTGTATGGGTCTTTTCATAATGGTTTGTGGACACAAACTGATGATATTTGCAGGGACGAGTGTTTCCCTTCCCTTTGTTATAGTGACCTCTGTTGGACAAACTATGTTCTGCAATATTATGAGGTGGAATAAAAGTTGAAATGAAGAACAGTACATTCCTAATTATATACATTCTGGTATAACATAAACATGATATATATCGTTTAGATTAATGATAAGCCTCTTGGTGGACATTGTTACCAATATATGTGTGTTGTGTGTCCGTGTCTGTGTGTCCGTGTGTTTGTGTGTGCGTACTTATGTGTTTGGTTTTAACAGTGGACCTTTATTTAATAGCTATTCTATACTCTGAATGACCAACACAGCACATGTCAATATGTGTTTGTACAGACCAGAAGCAGTGTGGCACACACACACACTGTCACCATTATGACTGTTGTCACCCAGGAGGACATGTCTCCCATCAACGTGGTCTTTGTGACAGTGGCACACACAGAAACAACGGTGTACTGTTGCCATTAGAGGCTTCAGGTCAGCATTTTATTACTCCCTGGTCACTGCAAATGGGGGTTTCTGTAGAAACTCTATGCAAACAAAAGTAGCACAAGCCCTTGCAAATATCACAGTGAAATGTTATTTTATAGTACTATGTATTTTTTTACTATACATTCGTGGGTTCCCCATTCACAAGTCTCCATCCAGGAGATGGTGCTTTAAACACACTTGTCCTCCCTATCAGAGATGCCGTGGGTCGTAGCCTACATATCATAGAAACTCAGCACATGATAACAGAGATTGTGTTGTTGTATGAGACATAAGGAAAGACAATAGACTTCATATAATATATAGTATATCTTGCAATTTTCATTAGTATTCGCAGCTATAACATTAGTGTGAACTATGTACTACTCTGTTGGGTCATATTAGATCTCAACAAAAAGAAGCAGAGCCCAGTGAATCTTCCTCTCCCTCGCAAGCAACAGGCCGTCCCCTAATAATAGCCTGCTGTTTGCTTATTTGTTTAGCTATGTGCATTGTGCCTCTTTTTCAACCCACTAAATAAGACGAGATAGCTTGGAAATGAGACAGGCCACAAGGCTCCACGGCTGAATGCAGAATTCTTATATTCATTATGGCCCGTTATAAAGAGGCTCTTAGATACCCCTGGCCATGGGGATGTCTGGAGAGAAAAGCTAATGAAAGAAAGAGGAAGAATGGAAGATGTCAAAATGACACTGTTCCAGACCAGAGAGCCTGTATTAACCAGTCACGGGACACTACCGGCACAGAGACCAAGAGACTGGCTTTTGCAGATAGAACACAATCACACCCACACACACATTCTGCCCAGCGTATTTGGAGCAGAAGGCCCGTGCAGCCGTCCCCTCTGAGGGCTCCCCCTTGTCGACTCGATCACAGATGGGCATCTGTCACCTACACTCAGCCTCACATGCTTATCAGCCTTGTACACAGAAGACAGGCCACACACACCATATTCACTATGTCAACCACACACACACATCATATTCCCTATTTCAAGCTCACACACACCATATTCCCTATGTCAAGCTCACACACACACAATTCACATACGGGGGAATTCAGACCCGAGTTAAACGCATGTTAATGGAAAGTAACTCCCTTTTTATGCACTTTTCTCTCTACTTGTATTCTGACCTTGAACTTAAGCCTGAGAATGTCATGCTATTCATCTGCTATTTGTTTGGGGTGGAGATCAAATAAATGAAGGTGTGACGGAGGTGTGTCTACAGATACGCCGTATTCTGACCTTAATTCCCTCATAATTCCACCACCTTTACGCGCGATGAAACGATGAATAAGGTCGTGTGGAACAACATCTACTTTATTTTTCCAATAGAAATAACACCATTCTCCATGCACTGTAAAATAGCTATTGATAAGAGCTAGGTAAATGAGTAAGCCGTTTGGATAAGGGGACCATATCCCCCGCGCATCCCGCAATGGCGGAGGTGTTGCTAACATTTACGATAGCAAATGTCATCGATTCAGTGGGTTTTGTCCAACATGTCTCCGGACCTACTCATTGCCACAGTCATACCCTGGATCTAGTTTTGTCCTGTGGAATAAATATTGTGGATCTAAATGTTTTTCCTCATAACCTTGGACTATCGGACCACCATCTTATTACGTTTGCAATTGCAACAAATAATCTGCTCAGACCCCAACCAAGGACCGTGCTATAAAGTCTCGGACAACCCAAAGATTCCTAGAGGCCCTTCCAGACTCCCTCCACCTACTCAAGGACGTTGGAGTACAAAAATCAGTAAACGACCTAACTGAGGACCTAAATTTAACCTTGCATAATACCCTAGATGCAGTCACACCCCTAAAAACAAAACACATTTGTCACAAGAAGCTAGCTCCCTGGTATACAGAAAATATCAGAGCCCTGAAGCAAGTCTCCAGAAAATTGGAATGGAAATGGCACTCCACCAAACTGGAAGTCTTCCTACTAGCTTGGAAAGAAAGAACAGAGCAATATCGAAGAGCCCTCACTGCTTCTCGATCATCCTATTTTTCCAACCTAATTGAGGAGAATAAGAACAATCCAAAATGTATATTTGATACTGTTGCAAAGCTAACTAAAAAGCAGCATTCCCCAAGAAAGGATGCCTTTCACTTCAGCAGTGATGAATTCATGAACTTATTTGACAAAAGATCATGATTATTAGAAAGCAAATTACAGACTCCTCTTTGAATCTGCGTATTTCTCCAAACCTCAGCTGTCCTGAGTCTGCACGAAACTGCCAGGACCTAGGATCAATGGAGACACTCAAGTTTTTTAATCCTATATCTCTTGACACATTCATGAAAATAGTATTGGCCTTCAAGCTGCATACTGGACCCTATTCCAACTAAACTACTGAAAGAGCTACTTCCTGTGCTTGGCCCTCCTATGTTGAAGATAATAAATGTCTCCCTATCCACTTGATGTGTTTCAAACTCACTAACAGTAGCAGTAATAAAGCCTCTCTTGAAAAAGCTAAACCTTGACCCAGAAAATGTAAAAAACTATCGGCCTATATCGAATCTCCCATTCCTCTCAAACATTTTTGAAAAATCTGTTGTGCAGCAACTCACTGCCTTCCTGAAGACAAAAAATGTATACGAAACGCTTCAGTCTGGTTTTAGACCCCATCATAGCACTGAGATCGCACTCGGGAAGGTGGTAAATTACTTTTTAATGGCGTCAGAACAAGGCTCTGCATCTGTTCTCGTGCTCCTAGACGTTAGTGCTGCTTTTGACACCATCGAGATTGGAAACCTTAATTGGTCTACATGGACAAGTTCTTGCCTGGTTTAGATCTTATCTGTCGGAAAGATATCAGTTTGTCTTTGTGGATGGTTTGTCCTCTGACAAATCAATTGTACGTTTCGGTGTTCCTCAAGGTTCCGTTTTAGGACCACTATTGTTATCACTATTTATTTTACCTCTTGGTGATGTCATTCGGAAACACAATGTTAACTTTCATTGCTATGCGGACAACACACAGCTCTACATTTCGATGAAACATGGTGAAGCCCCAAAATTGCCTACCCTGGAAGCATGTGTTTCAGACATAAGGAAGTGGATGGCGGCACATTTGTTACTTTTAAACTCAGACAAAACAGAGATGCTAGTTCTAGGTCCCAAGAAACAAAGAGATCTTCTGCTGAATCTGACAATTAATCCTGATGCTTGTACAGTCGTCTAAAAAAAAACGGTGAAGGACCTTGGCGTTACTCTGGACCCTGATCTCTCTTTTGACAAACATATCAATAATATTTAAAGGACAGCTTTTTTCCAACTTCGGAACATTGCAAAATCAGAAACCTGTTGTCCAGAAATGATGCAGAAAAGCATCATGCATCATAATCCATGCTTTTGTCACTTCTAGATTAGACTACTGCAATGCTCTACTCTTCGGCTACCCGGATAAAGCACTAAATAAACTTCAGTTAGTGCTAAACACGTCTGCTAGAATCTTGACTAGAACCAAAACATTTGATCACATTATTCCTGTGCTAGCCTCTCTACACTGGCTTCCAGTTAAGGCTAGGGTTGATTTCAAGGTTTTACTGCTAACCTACAAAGCATTACATGGGCTTGCTCCTTCCTATCTCTCCGATTTTGTCCTGCTGTAAATACCTACACGTATGCTACGGTCACAAGACGCAGGCCTCCTTACTGTCCCTAGAATTTCTAAGCAAACAGCGGGAGGCAGGGCTTTCTCCTATAGAGCTCAATTTTTATGGAATGGTCTCCCTATCCATGTGAGAGACGCAGACTCTGTCTCGACCTTTAAGTCTTTACTGAAGACTCATCGCTTCAGTAGGTCCTATGATTGAGTGTAGTCTGGCCCAGGGGTTCGAAGGTGAACGGAAAGGCACTGGAGCGACGAACCGCCCTTGCTGTCTCTGCCTGGCCGGTTCCTGTCTCTCCATTGGGATTCTCTGCCTCTGACCCTATTACGGGGGCTGAGTCACTGGCTCACTGGTGCTTTCCATGCCGTCCCAAGGAGGGGTGCATCACTTGAGTGGGTTGAGTCACTGACGTGATCGTCCTGTCCGGTTTGTCGCTCCCTCGGGCTCATGCAGTGGAGGAGATCTTTGTGGGCTATACTCAGCCTTGTCTCAGGGTAGTAGGTTGGTGGTCTTGTGGTGTTGGGGCTGTGCTTTGGCTAAGTGGGTGAGGTTATATCCTGCCTGGTTGGCCCTGTCCAGGGGTATCGTCGGACGGGGCCACAAGACCTAGCCACCGTACTTCTACATCTGCATTGCTTGCTGTTTGGGGTTTTAGACTGGGTTTCTGTATAGCTGATGTAAAAAGGGCTTTATAAATACAATTTGATTTAAACACATTTTTGATTGATTGTAAATATACATGACAATTGTTTTAGATCTATTTTACCTTATAACAAATGTGAAATCAGTCATCTGGCAGTAAACTGAAGCATATCAACATATAACCTTTTCCACAGTGAGGTTTATGAAATGCTGGCCTTACAACTTGCAGGGATGAAATTTGGAGACCCAAGCTATAGGCTTCAGTAGCCATGTGCAAATGACAGTATAGCGTCAAACCTACAGAGTTTATTTATGACTTTTCACTGTATTTTGTACAATTTGTATCATGTCACATATTAGCCACTATCGGTAGTCACCGTCAGTTATAAGCCTACCACATACATTTACAACTGTCACTTTAGTGTTAGATTCCTTACATTTTGCATCATTCCATTACATCGTTAGTTTACTTTTCTTTCCTCTGTCATGTTCATGTGGTTGTTCCTGAGGATCGCTAGCAATAGTGGATCATATTAGGCTAACGTATTACAAGTTGTGCAATAATTTGGGACATGTAGCCTATTTGAATCATTATGGAACCCAGACCGTACGTAGAAGTTTAAACCTGGAGCCTGGCACACAGTTCATGAAGATTGGACCATTGTCATCACAGTTCCAAGATTAGTGAGGATTATTAGGGTAGATTTATAGCACTACTGTTCAACCCATATTGTACACTTTTCTCACCTTCCAAAATGTAATGAAATGAACAATTGAATATGGAAACTTTCATGATGAATCAAACCACTGTATTTTTGATTCACCAATATATTTTATTTGTAAAGGCTCTCCAAACCTGTTTTTTTTTATATGTATAAATACTTTCCTAACCCTAAATAATATACAGGATCAGAGTATTTTTTAATCTACCAATTGGTGCTGAAAAGGAGACGAATATGCATGTATTTATGCTGAACAAAAATATAAATGCAACATGCAAACATTTAAATGATTTTACAGTTCATATAAGGAAATCAGTCAATTGAAATAAATTCATTAGGACCTAATCTATGGATTTCACATGACTGGGCAGGGGTGCAGCCATGGGAGGGCAAAGGCCCACCCACTTGGGAGCCAGGCCCACCCACCGTGGCCAATCAACCAGAAGGGCTTTATTACAGACAGAAATACTCCTCAGTTTCATCAGCTGCCGGATGTGGAGATCCTGGGCTGGCGTGGTTACATGTGGTCTGCGGTTGTGAGGCCAGTTGGACGTACTGCCAAATTCTCTAAAACAACGTTGGAGGCGGCTTACGGTAGAGAAATTAACATTCAATTCTCTGGCAACAGCTCTGGTGGACATTCATGCAGTCAGCATGCCAATTAAACGCTCCCTCAAAACTTGTGACATCTGTGGCTTTGTGTTGTGTGACAGAACTGCACATTTCTGCACATGCTGCACATGTCCCCACCCACATTCTGAAATTGCATTTTTGTCCCCCCCCCCCCCCAAGATTTATAATTGGAATGTGACACAAAACAAGGCAACGGTCTGCTTTAGGACCATGCGGATGCCTCCAAGCGGTCAGGAAGCTGTTTGGAGTGTTTATCTGACTGGATTTTAAAAAATCCCCCCCCCCCCCCACTTCTTAAACCAAAGTTGCGCCCCTGCATTCATGTACAAAACACTAGCAGGATTTGAAGGAATGGCTTAAATTTATGTTATGCATTTTCCAGTGCTGCTTTACATCATCACATTTGGGGGGTGCTTGGAGAAGGAAGTATTCCTACTTCTAGCCCGACATAATCACTTGAGGATTAAAGAGAGAGAGCAAGAAGTACTCTCTAATTAATTGCAGTGCAAATTTCACCCGCAGCTAGAACGTGCTCCTAATCCAAGTTATCAAAGGAACTTGCAAAAAGAGCCGTTGGGGAAAATAATTGTAGTTTGCCGAGTATAAGGAATCCACCTCTGGTCTCTTACAGTCAAATTGAGATCTGTCTAAACATCATCATGTGAGGTCACCATCATTACAGTAAGTGCCAAGGAGGCCAAAAGTTCACGCGCCTGCCCCAGTCTGAGAATCATACTCTAATCAGTACACTCTTAGAAAAAAAGGGTTCCAAAAGTGTTCTTCAGCTGTCCCCATAGGAGAACCCTTTTTGGTTCCAGTTAGAACCCTTTTTGGTTCCAGGTAGAACCCTTTGGGTTCCTTGTAGAACCCCCTGTGAAAAGGGTTCTAACTGGAACCAAAAAGGGTTCTTCAAATGGTTCTCCTATGGGGACAGCTGAAGAACCCTTTAACGTTCTAGATAGCTCCTTTTTTTTCTGCATATACAGTCTCATTAACAAGCTGTTTTTTAGAGAGAGACTTGACCTCCTCTGTATCCCGCTGCTGGAGATGGTTGGTTTCTTTGTTGTTGTTTTGGTTAAAAAATATAAAATAATGAGAGCAACATTACTTTATTTAAACACAATGTTAAGCTTTACAAAAACTTAAACAATGCATACAGGTCCTTCGTTTCTTTGTTGTTGTGGTTATTATAAGTTAAGATAGTTGTGCTCATCTCAATAAGGTATTTATAAGTCAAATCTATCTTAATCAAGGGGTATATTTCAATAGTTGAAATTACCAATGAGTTGCTTGAAATCGTACAGATTGTGACTATCCGTGGTCACTACTTGACTGTCACTGCTCTCTGACTGGGTGTTTCTGGAGACAAAGGCGTATAGGAATGGATCCTGTTGATGAAGACCAGAGATCCAACAATCCTCCAATTGGCCTCCCAAAACACTCTCAGAGCCTTATTCTTCATCAAGATGACCGCCATTCCCAGCACATTCATGACATGATGAGTCCATAGAATGATGAAGGTCCCAATGATGAGGTTTACTAATCTGGTCATCCTGGGGCTCCTGAAGAAAGCTGTTTGGTCCACCCTTTGGTGGAGTCGGATATAGGCTGTGGCCATGACGGAGAAAGGAACTGCAAATGCCAGGAGAGTCTGCAGGAGCAACACAGCCACCTGCTCAGCGTCTGATGCAAAAGCATATCGGCACCGGACCCATCCATTCTCATCCTGCGTCACATCCCGCACCAACACCCCATTAGGGATAGACAGGACCCAGCTACCCCCAACAGGACAACTAGCAGCCCCCTCTCCTTTGCCACTCCCATTCTGGCCCAGCTGTGGGAATGCACTACCTGGAGGAAGTGCTGGAATGCTCAATAGTGTGACAGTCAGCAGGCTAGTGTAGGCACTGCAGTAGAAAAAGTAGGTGATGAGCTTACAGAGGACTAGACCCAGGCTCCAGGTAAAGACTAGGTTGTAGATTACCAAAGGTAGGGTGAGGAATCAAAGCAGGTCAGGTGAAGCCAAGTTCAACATCAGCATCTGGCTCAAACTGGATAGATCTTGGTTTCGACGAAGGTTGACCATCACTGCGATGTTCCCTGGAAGACCTATTAGGAAGCAGAGAGTCAAGACCACGCCAGGCTCTCCACCCCTATTTTTCCTTGAAGTATGCAAATGCTCAATGCTAGTATTTTAGGAGTAATACACAATGTAATAATTCTCCCCCTTTTACCATGCTTTTATTGTCATGCCCTAACATCTCAAAATAATGTTATACCAAGTAATTGAGCAACATAATCCATTTAAAAGATGATTTAGGAAAGAAATTCCAAACATGCTAAACAGGGGATCTATCTACAGATATTGTATGTCATGCTTTTTCACAATTATAACCAAATGCTACCTGTGTGTAGGAGGAGGGCAATGATGACAAACAATAACAAGGCTCTGAACACAACGGAACGGGTTATAAACCAGCATGTACTGGTATATTTATTACAGGAACTGAAGATTGTACAAACTTGAAATAAAATGCTTCCCACTTAGGGTCTCATGAAACTTAGACTGGTCTACAGACAAACTAAATGGGCTGGGCTGCTACCCAGCATACCAACCACAAAGTGTCCAAATGAAATCTTCACTAGGTCTATGGGACCAGAGTGGTATACTATTTAATGGCACCAAAGAAAACAAGTGAAAGACAAAAGTACAGGGGGAAAAAAGTAAAAATGGTGTACAGGTGAGGTTGGAAACCCTGTGCCAGTGCTCCACCTGCTGGTAGGTCTGTTTTCTGGGTTTTGGAGAGGAGACATCGACCATGGTTAGACACGTCAGACTCTTTAAACATCTCTGTTTCTGAATGACGATCCAACTCCCCTTCAGAACTATTCACCCATGACAAAACTTCACTCAATAGAGTATTGGGCTGCTTCTCTTAGTTGATAGCCCTCTTCCATACCCATTGGACTGGGTGGACGACCGGCAGAGTTCTTCCACTGCCTCCTTTGCCGTTGCCTGCTTTCTTGTTTGTTTCCTTCCAACTTGTTAAGTGTAATATACTTGGCTACAAAGAAAAGCTTGGTAGACAAGATCTTTCCTGTTGGGTGGAGATATCTTCTTCATATGAGGGTTAACACATGTACACATAAACATAATTAGATTCTAATGAATCATAGTTGTTGAACGTCTTCCATGGCTATCCTAGTATCCTGGTAGCTGGAATGAGTTCAATGTTAGATTAATATTCAGTCTGTGGTCTCATAATGGCTTGTTCTATTTTCCCACATTCAGTGGCAGTATTTCTCACAGCGGTGTCTAACCCCTAATTGTTCTTCCAGCTAATACACAATCACCACATCTCCTTCGCCTGTTGGTTTTATCCATGGGAGCCATTATGTTGAGGTATAGCGTAATCACAATTAAACAGAACACATATTTTATCTCATTTTGTTGCAATAAAGAAAATATCCCTGAAACAGATTGGAGTTTACCTTTTAGCTCCAACTTCTCCCAAAGGTCTTCAATCCAATCTGTGTTAAACTAAACAGATCTTACATTATTCATGCTTGAATGTATTTATCCTTACTTAACTAAACAGATGGACATCTCAAACAAGCCATGATCTAAATTATGTTGTGTGAGGAAAGCAAGAGATGGTTTGTTTCCATGAATAAACGTAATTTAACAAACCATGTGAAAATAACAACTTAAATGATAAAATATGCTATTTAGCAGCCACTTTTATCCAAAGAGACTTACAGCCATGCGTGCCTAAATTATATTCATGGGTGGCCCCAGCGGGAACACCAATATACTGTACACTACCGGTCAAAAGATTTAGAACACCTACTCATTCAAGGGTTTTTCATAATTTTTACTATTTTCTTCATTGTAGAATAATAGTGAAGACATCAAAACCATTAAATAACACATATGGAATCATGTAGTAACCAGAAAAGTGTTAAACAAATCAAAATATATTTTATATTTGAGATTCTTCAAAAAAAGTAGCCACCCTTTGCCTTGATGACAGCTTTGCACATTCTTGGCATTCTCTCAAACAGCTTCACCTGGAATGCTTTTCCAACAGTCTTGAAGGAGTTCCCACATATGTTGAGCACTTGTTTGCTGCTTTTCCTTCACTCTGCGGTCCGACTCATTCCAAACCATCTCATTTTGGTTGAGGTCGGGGGATTGTGGAGGCCAGGACATCTGATGAAGCACTCCATCACTCTCCTTCTTGGTCAAATAGCCCTTACACAGCCTGGACGTGTGTTAGGTCATTGTCCTGTTGAAAAACAAATGATAGTCCCACTAAGCCCAAACCAGATGGGATGGCGTATCGCTGCAGAATGCTGTGGTAGCCATGCTGTTTAAGTGTGCCTTGAATTCTAAATAAATCACAGACAGTGTCACCAGCAAAGCACCCCCACACCATAACACCTACTCCTCCATGCTTTACACTGGGAAATACACATGCGGAGATCATTCATTCACCCACACCGCATTGGACACGGAGGTTGGAACCAAAAATCTCACATTTGGACTCCAGGCCAAAGGACACATTTCCACCGGTCTAATGTCCATTGTTCGTGTTTCTTGGCCCAAGCAAGTCTCTTCTTATTATTGGTGTCCTTTAGTAGTGGTTTCTTTGCAGCAATTCGACCATGAAGGCCTGATTCACACAGTCTCCTCTGAACAGTTGATGTTCAGATGTGTATGTTACTTGAACTCTGTGAAGCATTTATTTGGGTTGCAATTTCTGAGGCTGGTAACTCTAATGAACTCCTCTGCAGCAAAGGTAACTCTCGGTCTTCCATTCCTGTGGCGGTCTTCATGAGAGCCAGTTTCATCATAGCACTTGATGGTTTTTGTGACTGCACTTAAAGAAACATTCAAAGTTCTTGAAATGTTCCATATTGACTGACCTTCATGTCTTAAAGTAATGATGGACTGTAATTTCTATTTGGTTATTTGAGCTGTTCTTGCCATAATATGGACTTGGTCTTTTACCAAATAGGGATATCTTCTGTAACCCCCCCCCCCCCTACCCTGTCACAACACAACTGATTGGCTCAAATGCATTGAGAAGGAAAGAAATTCCACAAATTAACTTTTAAGAAGGCACACCTGTTAATTGAAATGCATTCCAGGTGACTCCCTCATGAAGCTGGTTGAGAGAATGCCAAGATTGTGCAAAGCTGTCATCAAGGCAAAGGGTGCCTATTTGAAGAATCTCAAATATAAAATATATTTTGATTTGTTTAACACTTTTTTGGTTACTACATGATTCCATATGTGTTATTTCATAGTTTTTATGTCTTCACTATTATTATACAATGTAGAAAATAGTAAAAATAAAGAAAAACCCCTTGAATGAGTAGGTGTTCTAAAACTTTTGACCGGTAGTGTACTTTATGATATTGATGTATACAGTTCCCTAGAGGTTTAGATACACCCTCCCATCCTCAAAATGTACTCAGAATGTACTACTGTATTTCTCAAAGTCCAACAAATTTCCAATGGCAATAATACTGTACTGCACTCCCTGAGCAGCAAATCCTTGGAAGACATACCATCCTTGGACAATGAATGTGTATGTGAGAGGTACTGTAGCCTATACCAGGCTGGAGGCTACACACGCACACACACACACGCAGGCAGTATACACTGAGTGTACAAAAACATTAAGAACACCTTCCTAATATTGAGTTGCAACCCCCACCCCACCCCACCCCTTTTGCCCTCAGAACAACCTCAATTTGTCGGGGCATGGACTACAAGGTGTCGAAAGCATTCCCAATGCTTCCCACAGTTGTGTCAAGTTGGCTGGATGTCCTTTGGGTGGTGGACCATTCTTTATACACACAGGAAACTGTTGAACGTCAAAAACCCAGCAGCGTTTCAGTTCTTGACACAAACCGGTGCGCCAACACCTACTAATATACCCCATTCAAAGGCACTTAAATCTTATGTGTTGCCCATTCACCCTCTGAATTGCACACACAAACCACCCATGCCTCAATTGTCTCAAGGTTTAAAAATCCTTCTTTAACCTGTCTCCTCCCCTTCATCTACACTGGTTGAAGGGATTTAACAAGTGACATCAATAAGGGATCATAGCTTTCACCTGGATTCACCTGGTCAGTCTATGTCATGGTAAGAGCAGGTGTTCTTAATGTTTTGTACACTCAGTGTATACAGTATCTACAAGTCAACCCATAGCATAGCTCCCAGTAGCCACATATCCATTAGGCATTGGTAGCCAAATGCAGACAGATCAAACATAATCTAACAAAACAAATGTCTGTGTATCATTGCTGAGCTGTAGTGGGTTGCATGGGTTATTGGAATACAGCTTCAATGTAAATGAAAGGTTTGCTATGCTTAGTGGAGATGAATGCATCACAAAGGGAGGTGTGTTGTACATGACCCTCTGGAGATTTTTCAGCGCGCTGTGTTTTAGGGATCACCCGCTGTAGACATCTGACTGGCGACATTTTTCACATGATTCTCCATGTAAAATCGATGCACGCTCGCAAATTACATTCACAGGTGCTAAGTACTCTCGGCCAGCAATCGCTACTGCTCTGTCTGAGCTCTTAAGGTTAGGGATAGGGTAACCTTGACAGTTAAGTTTAGGTATTCATATCGAGTGGTTAAGGTAAGGGTTAAGGTTTGGGATAGTGTTAACCTTGACGGTTAAGTTTAGGTAACCCTGCAGATAGCCCTACTGGGTGGTCTGAAAAGTCATAGTCAATCGATCAATAATATAATAATACTTTTAGCAAAAAAAATTATATTCAATTTACGATCTGTAGAAACAATGAGAATAGAAAGGTTCAGAACTTTTGTAAAACATCACAGTACAGTTGAAAAATATATGGCAAATAGAAATCCAACATGGATGGTGTTACGAGATAGATGGGAGGTGTTGAATGGAGCTGAAGGATGGGGCTAATAACAACAACTAATAACAACAAGATAACAAATGTAAAGCATACTGTGTCCATAATAAGTATATAGGTTATAGGTTGAGAGCTTTTGTGAAAGAGCAGAGTTAGAAAAATATGGCATATAGAAGCAAACCGGATGGACATCATGAAAATGATCAGAGGAAGTTCAGGAGTAAAAACAAAGAAAATATAATGATTGTAGAATTTGACTGTGTCCATAAAATGTACAGTGGGGAAAAAAAGTATTTAGTCAGCCACCAATTGTGCAAGTTCTCCCACTTAAAAAGATGAGAGAGGCCTGTAAGTTTCATCATAGGTACACGTCAACTATGACAGACAAAATGAGAAGAAAAAAATCCAGAAAATCACATTGTAGGATTTTTAATGAATTTATTTGCAAATTATGGTGGAAAATAAGTATTTGGTCAATAACAAAAGTTTCTCAATACTTTGTTATATACCCTTTGTTGGCAATGACACAGGTCAAACGTTTTCTGTAAGTCTTCACAAGGTTTTCACACACTGTTGCTGGTATTTTGGCCCATTCCTCCATGCAGATCTCCTCTAGAGCAGTGATGTTTTGGGGCTGTCGCTGGGCAACACAGACTTTCAACTCCCTCCAAAGATTTTCTATAGGGTTGTTATCTGGAGTCTGGCTAGGCCACTTCAGGACTCCTTCGTTGCCCGGGCGGTGTGTTTGGGATCATTGTCATGCTGAAAGACCCAGCCACGTTTCATCTTCAATGCCCTTGCTGATGGAAGGAGGTTTTCACTCAAAATCTGACGATACATGGCCCCATTCATTCTTTCCTTTACACGGATCAGTCGTCCTGGTCCCTTTGCAGAAAAACAGCCCCAAAGCATGATGTTTCCACCCCCATGCTTCACAGTAGGTGTGGTGTTCTTTGGATGCAACTCAGCATTCTTTGTCCTCCAAACACGACGAGTTGAGTTTTTACCAAAAGTTCTATTTTGGTTTCATCTGACCATATGACATTCTCCCAATCCTCTTCTGGATCATCCAAATGCACTCTAGCAAACTTCAGATGGGCCTGGACATGTACTGGCTTAAGCAGGGGGACACGTCTGGCACTGCAGGATTTGAGTCCCTGGCGGCGTAGTGTGTTACTGATGGTAGGCTTTGTTACTTTGGTCCCAGCTCTCTGCAGGTCATTCACTAGGTCCCCCCGTGTGGTTCTGGGATTTTTGCTCACCGTTCTTGTGATCATTTTGACCCCACGGGGTGAGATCTTGCGTGGAGCCCCAGATCGAGGGAGATTATCAGTGGTCTTGTATGTCTTCCATTTCCTAATAATTGCTCCCACAGTTGATTTCTTCAAACCAAGCTGCTTACCTATTGCAGATTCAGTCTTCCCAGCCTGGTGCAGGTCTACAATTTTGTTTCTGGTGTCCTTTGACAGCTCTTTGGTCTTGGCCATAGTGGAGTTTGGAGTGTGACTGTTTGAGGTTGTGGACAGGTGTCTTTTATACTGATAACAAGTTCAAACAGGTGCCATTAATACAGGTAACGAGTGGAGGACAGAGGAGCCTATTAAAGAAGAAGTTACAGGTCTGTGAGAGCCAGAAATCTTGCTTGTTTGTAGGTGACCAAATACTTATTTTCCACCATAATTTGCAAATAAATTCATTAAAAATCCTACAATGTGATTTTTCTGGAAAAAAAATTCTCATTTTCTCTGTCATAGTTGACGTGTACCTATGATAAAAATTACAGGCCTCTCTCATCTTTTTAAGTGGGAGAACTTGCACAATTAGTGGCTGACTAAATAATTTTTTTCCCCACTGTATATGTATGTTTGTATGTATGTATATATATATATATATATATTTGCGAGAAAAAAAAACATATGGGGGACTGGAAGTGATGCAGACAATTACATTGATGGAAGTTACAATCTATAAAAAAAAGTTTAGGTATTCATATCGAGTGGTTCAGGTAAGGGTTAAGGTTTAGGATAGGGTTAACTTTGACGGTTAAGTTTAGGTATTCATATCGAGTGGTTAAGGTAAGGGTTAAGGTTTGGGATAGGGTTAACCTTGACGGTTAAGTTTAGGTATTCATATCGAGTGGTTAAGGTAAGGGTTAAGGTTTGGGATAGGGTTAACCTTGACGGTTAAGTTTAGGTATTCATATCGAGTGGTTAAGGTAAGGGTTAAGGTTTGGGATAGGGTTAACCTTGACGGTTAAGTTTAGGTATTCATATCGAGTGGTTAAGGTAAGGGTTAAGGTTTGGGACAGTGCCTAGCACTGGGATTGAACCCACAATCCTCAGAACGGAAGTTCACGGTTTAAGCTCATCCTCAACCCAATTGCGTGTCTACTAGATTGTAATAGGCGCTCGTGTTGCCCCCTAGTGGATGGTAGGAAATTACCACGGAATAAAATGACACCCCAGGCCATAATTTCACCATTTCAAATATGCCTAATAAGCCATAATACACTAAAGTTTGACCTGACATTTCTACAAACGTTCACACACACACACACACACACACACGCACGCGCGCGCGCGCGCACGCACGCCATGTGGTGCAGAATGTCTTTTGACAAGTGCTCAGATCAGCTCTACAGGGATTCCAATTCATTAGTACAGACACAGTCATTACTCTACACAGACACACAGAGACAGTGAAAACATACAGTGAGGGAAAAAAGTATTTGATCCCCTGCTGATTTTGTACGTTTGCCCACTGACAAAGACATGATCAGTCTATCATTTTAATGGTAGGTTTATTTGAACAGTGAGAGACAGAATAACAACAACAAAAATCCAGAAAAACGCATGTCAAAAATGTTATAAATTGATTTGCATTTTAATGAGGGAAATAAGTATTTGACCCCTCTGCAAAACATTACTTAGTACTTGGTGGCAAAACCCTTGTTGGCAATCACAGAGGTCAGACGTTTCTTGTAGTTGGCCACCAGGTTTGCACACATCTCAGGAGGGATTTTGTCCCACTCCTCTTTGCAGATCTTCACCAAGTCATTAAGGTTTCGAGGCTGACGTTTGACAACTCAAAACTTCAGCTCCCTCCACAGATTTTCTATGGGATTAAGGTCTGGAGACTGGCTAGGCCACTCCATGACCTTAATGTGCTTCTTCTTGAGCCACTCCTTTGTTGCCTTGGCCGTGTGTTTTGGGTCATTGTCATGCTGGAATACCCATCCACGACCCATTTTCAATGCCCTGGCTGAGGGAAGGAGGTTCTAACCCAAGATTTGACGGTACATGGCCCCGTCCATCGTCCCTTTGATGCGGTGAAGTTGTCCTGTCCCCTTAGCAGAAAAACACCCCCAAAGCATAATGTTTCCACCTCCATGTTTGACGGTGGGGATGGTGTTCTTGTGGTCGTAGGCAGCATTCCTCCTCCTCCAAACACGGCGAGTTTAGTTGATGCCAAAGAGCTCGATTTTGGTCTCATCTGACCACAACACTTTCACCCAGTTCTCCTCTGAATCATTAAGATGTGCAGTGGCAAACTTCAGACGGCCCTATATATGTGCTTTCTTGAGCAGGGGGACATTGCGGGCACTGCAGGATTTCAGTTCTTCACGACGTAGTGTGTTACCAATTGTTTTCTTGGTGACTATGGTCCCAGCTGCCTTGAGATCATTGACAAGATTCTCCCGTGTAGTTCTGGGCTGATTCCTCACCGTTCTCATGATCATTGCAACTCCACGAGGTGAGATCTTGCATGGAGCCCCAGGCCGAGGGAGATTGACAGTTCTTTTGTGTTTCTTCCGTTAGCGAATAATCGCACCAACTGTTGTCACCTTCTCACCAAGCTGCTTGGCGATGGTCTTGTAGCCCATTCCAGCCTTGTGTAGGTCTACAATCTTGTCCCTGACATCCTTGGAGAGCTCTTTGGTCTTGGCCATGGTGGAGAGTTTGGAATCTGATTGATTGATTGCTTCTGTGGACAGGTGTCTTTTATACAGGTAACAAACTGAGATTAGGAGCACTCCCTTTAAGAGTGTGCTCCTAATCTCAGCTCGTTACCTGTATAAAAGACACCTGGGAGCCAGAAATCTTTCTGATTGAGAGGGGGTCAAATACTTATTTCCCTCATTAAAATGCAAATCAATTTATAACATTTTTGACATGTGTTTTTCTGGATTATTTTGTTGTTATTCTTGTCTCTCACTGTTCAAATAAACCTACCATTGAAATTATAGAATGATCATTTCTTTGTCAGTGGGCAAACGTACAAAATCAGCAGGGGATCAAATACTTTTTTCCCTCACTGTACACACAGAGATTGCCCACATCCGGTACTGTATATCATAAGCCTACAATCTGCCTAAATAAGAGAATTTCATCATGTCTATACATCACAGGTTAACCTTCACTCTATATATTATTGGTTAACCTGTCTATACATTACAGCATTGAAATAATTATGTGGTCTGTACAGTATATCATTTGTGTACTGTATATCTAGTAGGTCATAAACTTGTCTGTGCCCCTGCAAATTGACAAAGGATGATTCTTACAGTGAGTGATGAGGACAATGACAATGATAGGGACCCTATCATTAGAGAGCTATTCACCAAGCCCAACCTCCTTCCATACTGGATTAGTCCCCTACACAGATATCTTGATGCATAAAACCTCCATCAAGAACAGAGGGACTAGTTCACAATGTACATTATAACGACCACTTCATCCTCAGCCCAGTGTTTGTCTCCTGGGCCACGCTGTGGGGATGGGGTAGGAGGGTCACACCCCTGAGAGCTTTGGTGGGCAGAGGGAGGTTCACAAACGCATGCACGCACAAATACACAGACACACCACGGCCCTGGTCTGATTTCTCCCTGGGTTAGTCTTGAGAGGGAAGAACACATTGATCTATGAATCTAATTTGGTGTCCTACCGTTGGATCCTACAGGCATTAATTGATGGACTGCTCCTTCACAGCATCCCTGCCAAAGCTGATGTCAATAGAATGCTAGGAGGTGATCAATGTTAAAGATCCTGGTGATGACTGGATGTGACACTAATTTCATTATATCAGTTGCACCCTAGTACAGGACCAATGGTCATGATAAGCGATGAGAGAGAATACAACAATATTTGTTTTCATGTGTTACTGTTGTATAGTTAATACATTATGCTATGTGTGTTGACAATGACTCAATAAAACAATATGGCCAAGCAGTTTTTTGTTAGTTTATGACATGGTATTACTGTAGCTAATGTATGCGAGATATAGTACTTTTTTATGTGTTATATTAGCTGCTTTGCATTTTCCAATGTTTGTGTTTATGTGTGCTAATTATACACGTGACAGATATAAAGAATGTGACACGCATTCATGTGTCTCAGTGTGTGGTGTGTGAATGAGTGCATGTGTGACTGTGTTCTCACAACACGTGTCTGTTATTCTTTTCCCATATGCAAAAGTTTGTATGTGAGAGAGAGCGGGAGAGAGAGAGACACAGAGAGAGAGAGAGAGCCCTTCTAAAAAAAAACATCAAATTTGCAGTTTCACATGTGAAATAGCTGTTTCACATGTTGAGCTTAAATGTCACGTTAAACCATATTTTCACAAGAGAAGAAAAACATGTTTTCACCTCACGTGAGAATCAAAATGGCAGTTTCATATGTAAGAAAATTCCACATGTAAAAATCTCACTTTCACATACGGAATTGCATTTTCACATGTAAAAAACTAATCACATGTAAAAATCACATTTGCAGTTTCATATGTAAGAAAACTCCACATTTGAAAATGTAACTTTCACATGTGGAATTGCAAGTTCACATTGTGGTGAAATAGTTTTATTCTCCTCACGTGAAAAGGTGGTGTTAACATGTTGCAATAACAATGTTTCAACATATGTAATTGCAAATTCTGTAATGCCATTCTGTAAAAAGGTAACTTAGCCTACCTGAGTATAATAATTCAAGTGTGTTAAAAATAATTATTTCTTATTTCTGAGCCATCCATTCGGAGTGTTACTGCAGCAGGCGCACGCCTCTCTTCTTCATACATTGGTCATTGATCATAGGAAGTAGCCCAGAGAAAAGAGCAGAGAAGTTAGCGCTATATGTCTCCTAACTTATCCCTTTTAACATGTTAAAATTAGCGCTGTCAGAGTTAATCAGTACATTTTTTGAAATGTTTGTGTCTTTTTTTTTTTTTTTTACCGCATTGTCTGAAAGTATTCAAAATACACTGAAAACATCCAAAATACATAATCTATACAGCAAAAAATTAAAATGCATTAATATTGCAGATAGATTGTAGCTTCCATCAATGTAATTGTCTGCATCATTTCCAATCCCCCATATATTTTTTTGTAAATACAGTATATCCCATATCTGCACAAAATTGAAAGCTCTCTCTGTCACAACTCCTGAACCCAGACACACTGGGCTCTGGCATTTGCAACCATTTTTCTTTATCACTCACTTAACTCCACACTTTTCCAAATACAAAAACACACACCCCACCTTCCATCACAATACACCAGCACATACCCACACACCGTGGCTTCTATGTCCTCTGTTTGCTGTGTTTTTATCCCTATCGTGTTGATTCCTACCTAATTTCAGGCTTTTGAGTACTTTTGTGTTCCAGTTCCTTATATTTGAAGATGTATTATTTCAATAATTATCCTTTCTTCTAAAGCTTTCGTCTCCTCCCGTTGCTCCCCTCCGGCGCTCTGATTCCCCTTCTACTGAGCCACCGGTCTGAGCACACATTTTACATTTTAGTCATTTAGCAGACGCTCTTATCCAGAGCGACTTACAGTTAGTGAGTGCATACATTTTTTGCACCACCTCGGCAACACCGGAATGGAAACCCAACGCACCCTAATCACCTTCAGCGCACCTGCACCTCATCATCTCATCACCACCCCTATATAGCCCTTGACTGTTCAGTGTTGTGTTGTGTGTGATTGTTAGTGTCTTGTCGTGTACTCGCTCTTTGTTGTTCTCTTGCTCAGTGTTAAGTAAACCTTTACATTGTTGATTCCTGCGTCTCCGTCCTGCCTCTTCGTATCCTCAGTACTCGTCACACTGTCTTTTATCTATTTATAAATACTATAAATAGAAAGTCAAATACTAATTATTTTACCACATTCCCTATCTTGAATGGTATATTGTACTTGTAGTTTATTTCTTTATCAAATGTTGTATTGTTTTATTGTTTTCCTATTATTTTTATTACAATCCCTACCATGGATATTATTGGCTGTTCCATTATTCGACTCCTCTATGGGAACGTTGTATTATTTAGAATAGCCATGGAGTAGTCTTGGTGTCTCGGAACAGTTGGTTATCAATATACAGTTTATCGACTTCAAGAGCTACACGTTTCCCTTTTAATCTATTCACCTTAAAGAGTGGGTACAGAACTCTGCGCCGTTCTGCAATTTCCTTCAGGAACTGATCCTTCATGCCTATTTTTCATGCCTATTTTTCGTGCCAGTGAGTCTTTTACCCAGGCTTTTAACCATTATTGTATCTTTAAAGAATGCAAATTTGGCAACAATATCTCTGTCCTCTCTGTCCGAAACGGTGTACACAAGTTCGACTTTGATTGTGTCGACAGTATCGCCTGGGATCTGTAGCGCTTCAATAAATAATTTTTTCACCACACTTTCAGGATCTACACCCTCTTTTTCTTTGATACCAGTAAGTACCATATTTTCTTTCATAGATCTAGTCTGTATTTCAAGTAAGGCTTGTCTCAGAAACATGTTCTCCTTTTTAAGTTCTTTAACGTCCGTTTCAATCGTATTGACGACACCTTTTAGCATGTTTGTTTCTTTCTCCATTGTTGCAGATTTGTCGTCACTCATCTCGAGGCTCACCATTAAATCCTTTCTATCTTTACTGACTAGTTCAAGTATGCCCAGTTGATCATTTATTGACTTTAGCAAGTCGGTTTCTACACTTACTAAAGCATAAATCGTTTTCTTTTGGGGATTGGTTTTCCATGCTTAATCTCCGACATGTTTTGGTGTTGATTGTATTGGTTATACTGGTCGATACATTTCTCTAGACTTATCCTTTTTTTTGTGTTGTTATCCAGATTGAAGGTTATTGCCTACGAGTATGTGGAGTGGAGTGCTAATATTTAGTCAAACTTACAGATATTGAATATTACGTTAATATCTTGAGGCATTCTGCACAGCTGTGTTCAGTCCGCCATGACACCTCAAGCAATGGAGGCTCCTCAGAGGTGGAATGGGAGGACACTCCTCCTCAGTGAATTTCATAAAAATTTAAATTGTAAAACATTTAAAAAGTTATCCTTTTCAGATAAAACTATACTAAATATAATAACATGTCACCAAATAACTGATTAAAACACTATTTCGCAAAGAAGGTCGACAGTAGCCTCAACAGCACTCTGTAGGGTAGCACCATGGTGTAGCCGGAGGACAGCTAGCTTCCGTCCTCCTCTTGGTACACTGACTTCAATACAAAACCTATGAGGCTCATGGTTCTCACCCCCTTCCATAGACTTACACAGTAATTATGGCAACTTCCGGAGGATGTCCTCCAGCCTATCAGAGCTCTTGCAGCATGAACTGACATGTTGTCCACCCAATGAAAGGATCAGAGAATGAATCTCGTACTGAAAGCATAAGCTACAGCTAGCTAGCACTGCAGTGAATGAAATGTGGCAAGTAGTTGACTCAAAGAGAGAGAAAGAGAATAGTTGAACAGTTTTTAACAAATTAATCTCTTCCAAAATGAAGGAGAAGCAAGAGATAAATGGAGAGAGAGAGAGAGATTCAAAAAAAGAAATTCACGTTCAGTTTCATTTACTTAGCTAGCAAATGCAACTAGCTAGTTTAGCCTACTGAAACACCCTGCTCAAACAGAGGGATGCTATGTTAGCTAGCTGGCAATGACTTTCCAACACAACACTGGAACTCTTCCAAGTCAAGGTAAGCTTTTGGTATTACTAATTTATTGCCACCATGGCCCGCCGGTGTAACTGCTTACTGACTGTACACTGACGTTACTGCATGATTTTAGCAGGTTTACTAACGCGTTAGTTCCATTAGCTATGCTGATTATGATGTTACTTTAGCTAATATGGTGACAACGATGTAGGGTGTTTGTCGAGGTATGGCTTGGAAAGTTGTTTTTGTCTGGTCACATACAGCTGATTTGTTGTGCATTGAAGTCCACAAGCGAAGAGAAGCAATACAACGTGGCTGTTATTAGAGTGAACTCTGTTTCCGTGTTATCAGGGGTGTATTCATTCCGCCGATTCTGTTGAAAAAAGTTTCTTAAACGGAAGCAAACGGAACAAAACAGGGATAAACATACCTGATTTTGTCCAATAGAAACTTGTTTGCAACTGTTGGACTAATGATTACACCCTATATCCGCTAGATGCAGACAAGAGTGTGCAGGACGGTATTGAATGTCACTGTCTGTCACCTCAAATTTGTCTCTCGACCTGTGTACACCTACGTTGTAAACTTTCATTCATAGGCTAGGTTGTAGCAACCTCATGTTGGTATGGGGAACATTTGAGTATCATGTAGTAGCCTAAACCTATCGCTGTTACATTGAACTGGGTGAATGGAATATGAATGAGAGTCATCCAATTTTGCTAACCATTACTTTGGACAAAATCAGAACGGCACTATTATTGCAATTATGTTTGTATAAAAAATACAGCTCAATTTTAGCAAATTCGAAATTTGCGATTAATCACAATGAGTTACAGCAAATCCGGCAATAAACTCGATTTTTAAAATGTATCGTTTGACAGCCCTAGGTGACATTAAAATGTGAAAATGCACAAGTGAAAGTGTAGTGGACATGAGTCAGTCATGGTTCTGCATTGTAGAATAATAGTGAAGACATCAAAACTATGAAATAACACATATGGAATCATGTAGGCAATCTCTTGGCATTCTCTCAACCAGCTTCACCAGAAATGCTGGTGAGTTCCCACATATGCTGAGCACGTTGGCTGCTTTTCCTTCACTCTGCGGTCCGACTCATCCCAAACCATCTCAATTGGGCTGAGGTCGGGAGATTGTGGAGGCCAAGTCATCTGATGCAGCACTCCATTACTCTCCTTCTTGGTAAAATAGCCCTTACACAGCCTGGAGGTGTGTTGGGTCATTGTCCTGTTGAAAAACAAATGATAAGCCCAAACCAGACGTGATGGCGTATCGCTGCAGAATGCTGTGGTAGCCATGCTGGTTAAGTATGCCTAAATAAATTACGGACAGAGTCACCAGCAAAGCACCCCCACACCATAACACCTCCTCCTCCATGCTTTACGTTGGGAAATACACATGCAGAGATCATCCGTTCACCCACACCACGTCTCACAAAGAGATGGCGGTTGGAACCAAAATCTCAAATGTGGACTCCAGACCAAAGGACACATTTCCACCGGTCTAATGTCCATTGCTCGTGTTTCTTGGTCCAAGCGAGTCTCTTCTTATTATTGGTGTCCTTTAGTCGTGGTTTCTTTGCAGCAATTCGACCATGAATGCCTGATTCACACAGTCTCCTCTGAACAGTTGATGTTGAGATGTGTCTGTTACTTGAACACTGTGAAGCATTTATTTTTGTCTGCAATTTCTGAGGCTGGTAACTCTAATGAACTTATCCTCTGCAGCAGAGGTAACTCTGGATCTTCCATTCTTGTGGCGGTCCTCATGAGAGCCAGTTTCATCATAGCGCTTGATGGTTTTTGCGACTGCACATGAAGAAACTTTCAAAGTTCTTTACATTTTCCATATTGACTGACCTTCATGTCTGAAAGTAATGATGGACTGTCATTTCTCTTAGCTTATTTGAGCTGTTCTTGACATAATATCCTAATATTTACATTTTTACATTTTAGTAATTTAGCAGACGCTCTTCTCCAGAGCAACTTACAGTTAGTGAGTGCATACATTTTCATACTTAATTGAAATGCATTCCAGGTGACTACCTCAAGAAGCTGGTTGAGAGAATGCCAAGAGTTTGCAAAGCTGTCATCAAGGCAAAGGGTGGCTATTTGAAGAATCTCAAATATAAAATATATTTTGATTTGTTTAACACTTTTTGGTTACTACATGATTCCATATGTGTTATTTCATAGTTTTGATGTCTTCACTATTATTCTACAATGTAAAAAAATAGTACAAATAAAGACAAACCTTTGAATGAGTAGGTGTGTCCAAACTTTTGACTGGTAGTGTATGTGATTTGTTCACAAGTTTGTTAATACGTGTCCGAAAACCTTTTTCATGTGTTTTTTTTGTAAGGGAGAGAGAGAGAGAGTCGCTCCTGTCCCCCTCCACAGGAGTGTGGCGCAGAGCTAGGACGGCCAACATTGAACTTGTCTTTGGGGACTCTCCATTATTTACACTCTGCCTTCCTGTCGACCCGGTGTAAGTTGACAGGAGCAATAGGAAGCTCATGAATAAAACACAGGGGCCTAAAAGCTGGGGGGGGTATGGGTGCACTGTAAAACATTTCCTGTAAAATTGACAGTAACTTACTGTCAGCAGTTGGCCAGCAAGTTACTGTAGTTTATCGTACAGTACAGCTACTTTAATCGATTTTAAGATAATACATTTTACGGTACCAAAAATGTTACTGTAATCTAATTTACAGTATATTACTTGAATTACCCATGCAGCGACATACAGTTGAAGTCGGAAGTTTACATACACCTTAGCCATACATATTTCAACTCAGTTTTTCACAATTCCTGACATTTAATCCTAGTAAAAATTCCCTGTTTTAGGTCAGTTAGGATCACCACTTTATTTTAAGAATGTGAAATGTCAGAATAATAGTAGAGAGAATGATTGATTTTTTCAGGTTTTATTTCTTTCATCACATTCCCTGTGGGTCAGAAGTTTACATACACTCAATTAGTATTTGGTAGCATTGCCTCTAAATTGTTGAACTTGGGTCAAACGTTTCGGGTAGCCTTCCACAAGCTTCCCACAACACGTTGGGTGAATTTTGGCCCATTCCTCCTGACAGAGCTGGTGTAACTGAGTCAGGTTTGTAGGCCTCCTTGCTCGCACACACTTTTTCAGTTCTTGAGGTCAGGGCTTTGTGATGGTCACTCCAATACTGTGACTTTGTTGTCCTTAAGCCATTTTGCCACAACTTTGGAAGTATGCTTGGGGTCATTGTCCATTTGGAAGACCCATTTGCGACCAAACTTTAACTTCCTGACTGATGTCTTGAGATGATGCTTAAATTTATCCACATACATTTCCTTCCTCATGATGCCATCTATTTTGTGAAGTGCACTAGTCCCTCCTGCAGCAAAGCACCCCCACAGCATGATGCTGCCACCCCCGTGCTTCACGGTTGGGATGGTGTTCTTCGGCTTGCAAGCATCCACCTTTTTCCTCCAAACATAACGATGGTCATTATGGCCAAACAGTTATATTTTTGTTTCATCAAACCAGAGGACATTTCTCCAAAAAGTACAATCTTTGTCCCCATGTGCAGTTGCAAACTGTAGTCTGGCTTTTTTTATGGCGGTTTTGGAGCAGTGGCTTCTTCCTTGTTGAGCGGCCTTTCAGGTTATGTCGATATAGGACTCATTTACTGTGGATATAGATACTTTTGTACCTGTTTCATCCGGCATCATCACAAGGTCATTTGCTGTTGTTCTGGGATTGATTTGCACTTTTCGCACCATAGTATGTTCATCTCTAGGAGACAGAATGCGTCTCCTTCCTGAGCGGTATGACGGCTGCGTGGTCCCATGGTGTTTATACTTGCGTACTATTGTTTGTACAGATGAACGTGGTACCTTCAGGCGTTTGGAAATTGCTCCCAAGGATGAACCAGACTTGTGGAGGTCTACAATTTTTTTTCTGAGGTCTTGGCTGATTTCTTTTGATTTTCCCATGATGTCAAGCAGCACTGAGTTTGAAGGTAGGCCTTGAAATACATCCACAGGTACACCTCCAATTGACTCAAATGATGTAAATTAGCCTATCAGAAGCATCTAAAGCCATGACATCATTTTCTGGAGTTTTCCAAGCTGTTTAAAGCACAGTCAACTCTGTGTATGTAAACTTCTGACCAACTGGAATTGTGATACAGTGAATTATAAGTGAAATAATCTGTCTGTAAACAATTGTTGGAAAAATTACTTGTGTCATGCACAAAGTAGATGTCCTAACCGACTTGCCAAACCTATAGTTTGTTAACAAGAAATTTGTGGAGTGGTTTAAAAACTAGTTTTAATGACTCCAACATAAGTGTATTTAAACTTCCGACTTCAACTGTATTACCCAGTGTTCTTTGCAAGTTTTCATTTTCACAATTACCTTTTGGTATTTAGCGGGCGCTCTTACAGTCAGTGCATCATTGCGTTCAACCAAGTTTGATTTAAAAATAATAATAATCACAGTTATAACAAGTAAACATTTTCTGTAACCGTTAAAATGATGTTATAGTTAAGGATACATTGGTCTTCAAAATAATTGTAAGTACAACAAAATACTGTATTTTATGATATATCTCTGACTATCTCTAGTGCCAATACAAAATGGAGATATTCACGGTAACTTGATGCCAAAGCAATGAAACACAGTACAATATATTAAAAGTGACCATTAAAGTGTAAGATAATTATTTCTACAGTATTTTACTGTAATTACCGGGGATTAAAGCAAGCAGGTTGGCTGTAGACGTTTGCATATTACAGCATATTAATGAGTACTAGGTGTTTTATATCACTCACACGTCTAGAGGCCTGAACAAAGGCATCCAAACTGGCCATGATTACAGGTCAAAACAGATGGACATAGGTAAATATCGTTGTGTTGCTGGATATAGCTCTTCCTAGCTACTGATGCGTGGGTAAATAATGACCACGACAAGAATGACTCACGATGGACGTTTATTTAAGGGATCTTCTCAGATGATACAGGTATGATGATGATGGGAATTCACATGAAGATACTGGCATTCAGCAGCATTGCCGGGGACATTCCTTGAGACATTGCCCTAGGACGAGTTACTTCTGTACTGTTTACCACGCTTGCCAAATATCAGAACACGATGTAGCTTAGTGGTTAAGAGCGTTGTGCCAGTAACCGAAAGGTTGCTGGTTCTGATCCCCGAGCCGACTAGGTGAAAAATCTGTCGATGTGCCCTTGAGCAAGGCACTTAACCCTAATTGTTCTGGATAAGAGTGTCTGCTAAATGACTATTTATTATAACTCAAAATCAAACTGATCATGCAATATAATATGTTTTTCAGGTTTTTTTGACCTTTTTCAATGATGTTGACTACTTTAAACGTCTTCTTCTCCAAGACCGCTGGACCGATCAGCACCAAATTTGGTACATAGCATCTATGTACAAATTTTTTAATGCAACCTTTTGCAGGACTCTAGTTCCAACAATATGACTGCTATGAGCCAATGAGCTTGTATTAATGTTTTTTCCTGTCCAACAGCGCCACCGTGTGGCCAAACTGAACCATACTTTACTGGTTAGCTAGACTCATATTCCTGAGCATGTGTGCCAAATGTCATCACTCTGAGTCAAAAAGATCAAGAGATGTAAACATCTGCCATTTATGTTCTTGTACAAATGGTGATAACACAGGCTATGTCTAGGTGCTCTTGCTCGGGCACAGAAGGATGTCCACGTCCATGCGATGAGCATGTGAGCAAACCTTCAACTACTGAGGGAAAAACTAGACAACTGGCTAACCTAAACATGGCATGGGGATCGAGGGCTATGCCATCTTCACTACAATATTCAACCATTAAAAGGTTTAAGAACCGCTTCTTTCTCCAACCACAATATTTATCCACAATGCATCATAATTTACAGTATGCTGCAGTAAATACAATATATAGCAAAACAGCAATACAGTACTTTATTGGTGATTTGTATTGAAAATAAAATCACCAATTGTTAAAAGTGAGTATTTCATTAAATATTATAGCCTACCAACTGATATTTGGTGTTTTATATCACTTGCACTTTAGGCCTTAACAAAGGCTTCTTAACTGACAGTGACTACAGGGCAAAACAGATCAAAGGACATGGCTAGCCACTCAACCATCAAAGGTAATTTTATCAGGGTTTTCTAAAATTCTTTACAGGATTCAAATTTCAATCAAGTTTAAAAGATAAACATTCAAAATGTTCAATAAAAAATAAATATTTAAATCATTAAGTCATCAAAGCAAAACTATGCAGATCAAATCATAAGGCAAATCAAATCAAATAGTCAACAAAAGGAAGGAACATGTTTTATCAGTAATCAATAGAGAAAGAAATGAAAAATAGAAGAAAAAGATCATGGAGTAAATCTTGTCTGTTAGAGTTTTGGAGTTGATGCTTGAGTGGTTGGTCTAGTGGAGTGGTTGAAGGTCTGTTTTCTTGTATTAGGGGAGTAGAAAGGGGTGGGGCTTGGGCCGACAGTTTCTGGGTGGTCGGTGCTGTGTCCAGGGTTGGTGCTGGTGCCGGGACCGGAAGCCATGCTGGTGCTGGGACTGGAACCAGTAACTGGGAACTGGGGCTGCTGCAGGTGCTAGGTCGGGGTCTGAGTCTGTAGAGGGGATGAAGGACAACCCGAGGAGCAAGTAGACACACAAGGGAGCCCTAGACCCAGAAGTCAATGGTGGTACTCCCCTGTGGTCTGCTCACTCCGGGTGAAGGGAACCCCTACCACATACGACTTCAATTTCCACAGCACTCTCACTACAGGGTGCTGTAGAAATGGAAAAGTCCCAGGTCCATTTCGTAACGGGTCCAGTGGAGGCCTCTAGTGTGGGGGTAGGAGTTGAATGGGGCGCAGATTGCAACGCACATGTGGCTGTGGAGGAGGTGAGGAGAAGAGGGAAGGAGGAGGTGAGGGGAAGAGTGTTTGGAGAGGGAGAGGTGTATTGAGAGAGAGAGAGCGAAGGATAGAGGAGGTGAAATACCCCCAAGAAATACACAAATGCACTCACTGCTGTACATTGTTGTGGATAAGAGTGTCTGCTAAATGACTAAAATGTAAATGTATACAGTGATAGAGAAAAAGAGAGATTGCGAAAGATGTGCACAGAAAGAAGGAGAGAGAGAGAGGAAAGAGGGAGGGATAGATTGTGCTCCCCCTTGGCCGTGACCAGCGAGAGGAGATTGATTCATGCTGATATATTTGAGCACAGGGGAGATGACATCATGACATCATCAGCCTGTTGTGGGGGATGATGTCTCAATTGTTGCTCACAAAGGTTCCTAATTGGCTGGGTGGTGAAGTAGGCTGGCTCCTGCTGTCAGCTGCTCCTAATGAATGGAATAGCCTCATTGAAACTGTGTCCACATTGAGTCACTGCTTGCTGCATGCAGCCTATCTCAGAGGGGGTCATAATTTTCTCTGTCATATATTAGCTACAAATAGGATGATCAATTCTTGCTGAATAAAAGCCTATGACACTTCCTGTTCTGTATCTATTTATCTATGGCCCTTCCTCTAGGTCCACTCTGACATGTGTTACTCAGGAACACAATCTACTCAGACAGAGGATGCCAGAGGGCATATGCGGATGCCAGGTTGGTATTTCCCTCTAGTGAGAGGAGTGTTGTTGCAAAGGCCCACACTCTGAGCCTGCTACTTTACAAAAAAACATTTGTGTCCATATTGTTATGATTTACGTTATGCTGAAACTGGACATATGGTACCCCTCAACAGACAAATGGACATATGGTACCCCTCAACAGACAACACACCAATGAGATGTCAGCACTGAGGAGGGCGCGCATCTTGCCGGTTCCTGCTCGACTTTGTTTTATTATGGCTATTTTTGCGTTAATTATTACTTTGTTTCCTCAGAATGTTCGTGCAATAATTTCCTGCGACCAATAAACACTTCTGGATTATGAATCGGAAGCTACACACTTATCTCTCAGCCTCCCAGATCTGAAATACTACATTCGCTCCTTTGTTCCCCGCACAACAGGCTTACCTGTTCATGCTGACCAAGATGATCGAAGGCAACGCCGGCGATGTAGAAGATGAAGGAAAGGGGGCCTCCAAGCTAGGCTGAAAAGACAGGTTGCACAGCCTCCTCTTCCTAGTATCCTGATGGCTAATGTCCAATCACTGGAAAATTACCTTTCTGAACTCCGAGCAAGGCTTCAATCACAGAGGGATTTCAGGGAATGCTGTGCCTTTGTTTTTACAGAGACATGGCTTACGGACGATACACTCGACTCTGCTATTCAACCAGACGGCTTTTCCATTTTCCATATGGCTCGAATGGTGGCTTCTGGTAAGAGTAAGAGGGGAGGCGTATGTTTCCTCATCAATACTGTACTGTACTGTACTGAAGTTGAAAACATCTTGAGCGCCTGCTCACCCCGACATGGAGTTTCTGATGCTAAAATGCTGACCCCACTATATGCGAGGGAATTCACATGCATTATTATCACAGCTGTGTACATGCCGCCACAAGCAAACACCAAGGCGGCACTGAGCGAACTGTACAAGATCATTAGCCAGCACGTTTAAAACAAATTTTTCCAAAATATCACCAACAAGTATCCTGCCCTACAAGAAAAAAAATGTGCTGGACCATGTACAGTGCATTCGGAAAGTATTTAGACCCCTTCCCTTTTTCCACATTTTGTTACATTACAGCCTTATTCTAAAATGGATTAAATAAAACATTTTCCTCATCAATCTACACACTATATCCCATAATGACAAAGCAAAAACAGGTTTGTAGAAATGTTTGCAAATTTATTAAAAATAAAAAACATAAATACTTTATTTACATAAGTATTCAGACCCTTTGCTATGAGATTCGAAATTGTGCTCAGGTGCATCCTGTTTCCATTGATCATCCTTAAAATGTTTCTACAACTTGACTGGAGTCCAACTGGAGTAAATTAAATTGATTGGACATGATTTGGAAAGGCACAAACCTGTCTATATAAGGTCACACAGTTGACAGTGCATGTCAGAGCATAAACCAAGCCATGAGGTCGAAGGAATTGTCCGTAGAGCTCAAAGACAGGATTGTGTCGAGGCACAGATCTGGGGAAGGGTACCAAAAAATGTCTGCAGCATTGAAGTTCCCCAACAACACAGTGGCCTCCATCATTCTTAAATGGAAGAAGTTTGGAACCACCAAGACTCTTCCTAGAGCTAGCCGCCCGGCCAAACTGAGCAATCGGGGGAGAAGGGCCTTGATCAGGGAGGTGACCAAGAGCCCGATGGTCACTCTGACAGAGCTCCAGAGTTCCTCTGTGGAGATGAGAGAACCTTCTAGAAGAACAACCATCTCTGCAGCACTCCACCAATCAGGCCTTTATGGTAGAGTGTCCAGACGGAAGCCACTCCTCAGTAAAAGGCACGACAGGCCTCTTGGAGTTTGCCAAAAGGCACCAAAATGACTCTCAGACTATGAGAAACAAAATTCTCTGGTCTGATGAAACCAAGATTGAACTATTTGGCCTGAATGTCAAGCGTCACGTCTGGGGGAAACCTGGCACCATCCCTACGGTGAAGCATAGGGGTGGCAGCATCATACTGTGGGAATGTTTTTCAGCGGCAGGGACTAGGAGACTAGTCAGGATCAAGAGAAAGATGAACAGAGCAAAGTACAGCGAAATCCTTGATGAAAACCTGCTCTAGAGCGCTCAGGACCTCAGACTGGGGTGAAGGTTCAACTTCCAACAGGCAATGACCCTAAGCACACAGTCAAGGCTTCAGGACAAGTCTCAGAATGTGCTTGAGTGGCCCAGCCAGAGCCCGGACTTGAACCCGATCGAACATCTCTGAAGAGACCTGAAAATAGCTGTGCAGCAACGCTCCCCATCCAACCTGACAGAGCTTGAGAGGATCTCCAGAGAAGAATGGGAGTAACTCCTCAAATACAAGTGTGCCAAGCTTGTAGGGTAATATCCAAGAAGACTCGAAGCTGTAGTCGATGCCAAAGGTGCTTCAACAAAGTACTGAGTAAAAGGTCTGAATACTTATGTAAATGTCATATTTCAATTTTTTATTTTTCATATACTTGCACACATTTCTAAAAACCAGTTTTTTCTTTGTCATTATGGGGTATTGTGTGCAGATTGATCAGGGAAAAAACGATTTAATCAATTTTAGAATAAGGCTACAACTTAACAAGATGTGGAAAAAGTCAAGGGATCTGTATATACAAACATCCGTGACGCGTACCAAGCCATCCCCTGCCCCCTCTTAGGCCAATCAGATCACGTCTCTGTTCCAACTCCCCGCCTACAAGCAGCAACACAGAGAATAGTAAGGCACTGAACAGAAGTGGCAGACTCAATGCTGCAGGACTGTTTTGAGAATACTGATTGGAATATGTTCAAAGACTCATCCACTCAGGACCATTGAGGAATATACACTGTGGCCAGTTCACAGAAAGGTTAGCTCTTACAGACAGTGAGTCACGTGGTGGTGGCTTGCTATATAAAGCAGGCAGACTGGCATCAAGGCATTCAGTTACTGTTTGTTTGAACGTTAGAATGGGCAAAACTAGTGACCTAAACGACGTTGAGCGTGGTATAATTGTCTATGCCAGGCGCTCCAGTTCCAGTATCTCAGAAACAGCCAGCCTCCTGGGCTTTTCACACTTGACAGTGTCTAAGGTTTACCGAGAATGGTTCGACAAACAAAAAACATCCAGTCAGCGGCAGTCCTGTGGGCAAAAACAGCTAGTTGATGACAGAGGTTGAAGGAGAATGGTATCGTGCAAGCTAACAGGCAGGCCACAAACAGGCAAATAACAGCACAGTACAACAGTGGTGTGCAGAACGGCATCTCGGAATGCACAACTCCTCGGTCCTTGTCACGGATGGGTCCTTGTCACACCGGGTTACACTCTTATCAGCTAAAAACAAGAAGGAGCGGCTCCAGTGGGCACGCGATCACAAACACTGGACAATTGAGGAGTGGAAAAACATTGCCTGGTCTGACGAACCCGGTTCCTGTTGCATCGTGCTGATGGCCGAGTCCGGATTTGGCGTAAGCAACATGAGTCCATGGCTCCATCCTGCCTGGTGTCAACGGTACAGGCTGCTGCTGGTGGTGTAATGGTGTGGGGAATGTTTTCCTGGCACACGTTAGGTCCCTTGATACCAATGTTTCCATGACCCAAAGAATTCAGGCTGTTCTGGAGGTAAAGGGGGATCCGACCCGGTACTAGATAGGTGTACCTAATAAACTGGCTACTGAGTGTACATCATCAGTCACAGGCTTCATTAAGAAATGTATTTATAATGTTGTACACACAATAACAATCCGGACATACCCCAACCAAAAACCCTGGAGGAACAGACATTTCCGTACCATGCTGAGAGCCGGTACTGCAGCATTCAATGTCAGCAGAATGAACTCTGTTGACTTGGTGACAAGCGACATGCACAAGGCAAGCAGGTACGAGCTCCGCAAATCCATTAGGGAAGTAAAAAGACAATACAGACTCAAGCTTGAATTGATGTTTGACAACTCAGACTCGCAACGCATATGGCAAGGACTACAGACAATCACGGACTACAAAGGCAAATCCAGCTGTGTGGTGCCCACCGAAGCCTCCCTCCCAGACGAGCTTAACACATTCTATGCTCGCTTCGAGGCAGACAGTACCTAGCCATCTAGGAAGACTCTCGCTGCTCCAGACGACCATGTTTTTTGTTCTCCCGGGGCTGATGTAAGGAAAACTCTCAAGACTGAATACTCACAAAGCCGCTGGCCCAGATGGCATCCCTGGCCGCATGCTCAGAGTGTGTGCTGACCAGTTAATGGGCGTCTGACATCTTCAACCAGTCCCCGTCCCTGGCTGTAGTCATCGTCCCAGTGCCCAAGAAAAACAAGATGACATGCCCAAATGACTCTCACCCTGTCACACTCACCCTGGTCATCATTGAGTGCTTTGTGAGGCTGGTCATGGCTCATATCAAGTCCAGCATGTCAGGCACACTGGACCCACTCCAATTTTCCTACCGCTCCAACAGATCCACGGAAGATGCCATTTCCATCGCTATTCACACGGCCGTAACAAATCTGGACAAGAGGAAAACCTATGTGAGAATGCTATTCATTGATTACAGTTCAGCATTCAACACTATTGTTCCCTCAAAGCTCGACACCAAGCTCAGAGCCCTGGGTCTGGATACCACTCTTTGCAACTGGATCCTGGACATCCTGATGGACAGACCACAGGCTGTGAGGATTGGCAACAACAACTCCTCCACACTGACTCTCAACACAGGGGCTCCCAGGGGTGTGTCCTCAGCCCTCTGCTGTACAGCCTGTTCAACCACAACTGCATGGCTTTGGACAACACATTTACATTTACATTTTAATCATTTAGCAGACGCTCTTTTCCAGAGCGACTTACAGCTAACACCAACTCCATCATCAAGTTTGCTGACAACACCACGGTTGTTGGCCTGATAACCAACAACGATTAGTCAGCCTATAGGGAGGAGGTAAGTGAACTGGCATTGTGGAGCCAGGACAACAACCTCTCCCTCAATGTCAGCAAAACAAAGGAGTTGATTGTTGACTTCAGGAAGCAGAGGAGGGAACATGCCCCGATCCACATCAACAGGACTGCAGTAGAGAGAGTCAGCAGTTTTAAGTTCTTTGGCTTCCACATCACCGAGGACTTGACATGGACCAACAACACCACCACTCTTGTCAAGAGGGTGCAACAGCGTCTCCACTTCCTAAGGCGGCTGAAGAAATTTGGCATGCCAACCTGGGTCCTCTCCAAATACTACCGCTGCACCATCGAGAGCATCCTGACCGTTTGTATCATGGCCTGGTACTGGAATTACTTCGTCCATGACCGCAAGACCTTCCAGCGGGTGGTGAAGATGGCCCAGTACATCACTGGGATTGTACTCCCATCCATCCAGGACTTCTACTCAAAACGGTGCCACCCCAGCCACGAGCTGTTCACTCACTTACCGTCGGGCAGACAATATCGGAGCATGAGTTCTGATACCAACAGGCTCAGAGACAGTTTCTATCTACAAGCCATCAGACTGCTGAACACTTGAACTGGACTGGCCACCTGTTCTGATTCTCCGCACCTCAGCACACATGCGTGACTCGTTTCATGAAACTAGGCGTATGTCACGGGTCACTACTTCACAGGAGAGCCATTTGAACTTAATCTTTTATTTTAGCAAAATGCATTTTTTTAGGCAGAAAGGCCTTCTGGAACATGTGAATTTTCATGTGCCTTAATAACAAACTTGTATACCATCTGTAAATACGAATACAATTGTTAAATTACAAGCATAGTTGGTTTAGCCACAGAAAAAGACAGCAACCTTCCCGATAGCCATGATTGGCTGAGATAATGAGTGGGCTGGACATGCCGAGAGATGAGTTCGGATTGGTCTGCCATGTAGCACGCATCTGTCTATTTGAGCTGGTCAGTATGTGTAGGTAATCCTGTCTAACGCAGCTTTTATTGAAATATATTGCTTAGTAGAACTGCATAAGTGTAGCTCTCCACTTTCTGGAGGACCGCGTTTTGAAATCAGTGGAATTAGAGTATGAGAGCTAAGGAGATGGAGAAAACACTTGTCTCCAGATTACATCTTCAAACTAAGGGCATCCATGGCATCTGTGAACGGGGAGAAGTGTTCAACAATTATGTATACAGGTAAGATAGTGTAGCTAGCTACATTTTCAGATATTACACGTTTCTAATTTTGACAGAAAGTCATTTTCATTTCAAGTTAAAGTGTACTGTTAGCTAGCTAACGTTAGCTGGCTGGCTCGCTAGCTAACGTTACGTGTATGATCTTATTATTCACATCTCAGAGCTATTTGCTTCGCTAGTTATAGCCTAATGTTAGCTAGCTAACATTGAAGCTGGTTGGTTAGCTACCTGCAGATTCATGCAGGGTAGTAACGTCATGAGTTGGGATTATGGTTCATTAATTAGCTAGCTAGCTACATGTCTTAACAAAAGACTCCACTATGCAAGTAACCATTTCAATAGAATGTTCATGATGTCAATGTGACAACTGTTGATAGACGTAGCTGGTAAATTCGCTCTGGCTATCTACGTCGATTTCAGAGCACTCTCGTCTGAGTGTGCCAGAACGCAGAATAACTCACGAATTTACGAACGCTCAACACCTGTTGAATATGGCCGGTGTCAGTAAACATTGGTAAAAAAGTATAATTAAATTATTGCTAGCAGCACAGTTACAGTCATCAATGCTCTGGATAACATAAAAACAGCCTAACCAGGTCTGCTAGGGCGAATAAAATGGTCAGAGTGAGCTGTTCTCTCATTTGTGTCTGGAGATAGCTAGCAAGCTAGCCAACGTGTTTGACTGCTGTTGTTAGGACAGAACGCTCGGATCAACCCTACTCCTCGGCCAGAGCGTGCGCTCTGAACGCTCCGAGAGTGAAACGCTCTGAATTTACAAATGACAATCTGACAACGCTCTGAGTTTACAGGCGGGGCTATAGCTTAAGAGGGTGTGAACGATGCTGAATGGGTGTAACCAAAGAAGAGCTCTCCAGTGGGTGTACCAAAACAATGAAAGGACATTTTCTCAAAAGTGAGTTTATCAACTTTCAAAGCAGAATTACTTTCCCATTGTTCCTCGACTGTAGTGTATGATATCCCATTTTGTAGCTCTGAGTCTCTACTTTTATCCAATGTAAAAAACACAATTTCACATTTTGCAACATAAGACCGAATCGAGCCGATCGGTCACACATGCACTCACTTGCACACACATCCACACACATCCATTCATCCACACACATCACAACTGCTGCTACCAGACTCTTATTAAGATTGCTAAATAGTGCACAATTTAAACAATTGCCCCCCAATACCCCTTCCCCAAAACATGTAGATATTGGGCTATAAATTGTACCTTCCTGTATTATACTTATGCTAAAATGTTTATTCTATTCTACTGAGCCATTTACTTTATGTAACTATTTCTCATTGTTGTTGCATTGTCGAGAAGGAACCTGCAAGTAAGTATTTAGTTGGACGGTGTAATAAAACTTGAAAATTGAAATTGAAATGAACATACTGTCTGAAAGACAAATGCTTTCTCTCTTTTTCTGTATGAATGAATCAAACACGGAGTGTTGCTGATATTTGTGCATAGTAACTTCTTTTTACAGGAAGTGCTTTTCATAATGACCCCTCTCATTAGACCCCAGAGTGCTGCTGTCCATCTCCCACGGTAACTCCAGGCGGAAAGAGGAACCGCCCTGACTCCCTATGCCAGGGCGATATAATATGATAATGCTATCAACCTCAAATATGTGAACTGAGCCACATGATGCATTTTCATAGAGAAACCTTTCTTGCTCTCACTCTGTGCGTGTGTGTTTTTTGCACATATTGATCCCACATGAGGAATCAAATTGGGTCGTAATACAATAAATAGATGGGAAGCCATACACACTACTTAACTCTGAAGGTTTGCGGATCAAAATCATACTTGCCTACCTTGAAATAGTCAAATCAGTGGCTAACTATCCATAAAACTTGCATCTGACTAGTTCAGTGGCTTATTGCTGTACTCCATTAGATAGGAGAGTAGTCTGTTTGGCTATGGATTGGTATCAGATGTCACTCTAGTCGTGCTCGAGTGCTCTGACTTCCCACAAGTGTCCATCTGGACAAGAGTGTTTTCAAACAGGGTTGGATATAAGACATGCAGCTATGCTCAAGTTCAGATCAAATACACACACGCACACAAGCACACAAACACACCGACACAGAAACACACACACACACAGTCATTCACTTATAAACTCCCTCAAACGTATATACTTAGCACACCCTTCTCTAATTCGGCCATCATAACCCTAACCATAATACTAAGTAACCTGAAGTACAGTCTAAGTGCAGTGTAATAATGAGTCATTATTACAATACTTGTTACACTGTAATTACATGAATAATTACAGTAAAGTGCCCTGTAATCTAATGCGTAACCAGTCAGCCATAGTGCATATGCCTATGTATAATTTTTTCCATGCAACCATCCATTTACCACCTTACAGTTGATCATATAGCCCTACTATCAAACACAACAAATCCTATTACAGCATGAAAAGAAAAGCAGGAAACCTTACATATTCATACAAACAGATAAAAGTGACTATCCCCAAACCTTCCAAACCAGTGGCGATCCTTCCCAATTAAATATTATTAACCACGCTCACACGTGTAATTTGCTGTGACAATGCTCTGTTTAGCGTTACGACTCACATAACGCCATGCAAATTAGTTGGTGTGATGTGTGTGTGGCTGGCTGGCTGGCTGGCAGTGGGGATACATTTGATTGTCACACTTATTTTGGTTTCTGTCCTTCCACTATGCAGCCCTCAAAAGGCAGATGTTGCCATAAACAGCCAGGCAGTGCAATAGTAACTATTGTTACACTGATTAAGACCTTACGGATGTATAATAAATGAATTCCTCAACACAATAATTGATTCTGCATCTACATGAAAATACTGTAGTGTACATTCTGTGTGATTGCAGTTATAGAACAGGCCTTGTTCTGCCTAGTTTGGCTTTGTCTGACTGTAAAACAGCCTCTGCTACTGTCTCAAATTCAGATACACCCACACACACACCCTATCCATCTCTTTCTATTTGTATGTTTCTCGCTCCCTCTTTCTGTTTCTCTCACCATTTGGAAAGTTTCCTTTGTCGTCCCACACACTGAAGTCGATGCGTGATGTGGACCTCAGCCCAGTTCCTCCAATCAGTCATCCCTCTCATAGAGGTGACTGAGGGAGCCATGTGCATCCACCTCTACCTAGTCCCACCACCCTGCTGCCCATATGTGCCATCGAGTGGCAGCTGCAATCCTCCCCCAAACCCCCTTCCCAAAAAAAGAGAAAGAGCCGTCCAGTCTGCCCAGTGAAGGTGGGTCTACTTTACAGGGAGATTCCTTCTACACAAACTCACTGTAGCTTACAATGTCAATGTCAGTAGGAGACAAAATCTCATCAGAAAGAGGGTTAAACCTTCTTACATCTGATTGAAACTAGAAAGCACCGTTTGTTGAGAGGTACAGTATTAGTGTACATGCAGTGTTGTGTATCAATCAATCATATTGATTTATGAAGCCCTTTTTACATCAGCAGTTGTCACAAAGTGCTTATACAGAAGCCCAGCCTTCAACCCCAAAGAGCAAGCAATAAAGATGTAGAAGCACGGAGGCTAGGAAAAACTACCTAGAAAGGAAGGAACCCAGGAAGAAAGCAAGAGAAGAGGCAAATAGTTATTCAAGATGTTCAAATGCTCATACAGTACCAGTCAAAAGTTTGGACACACCTACTCATTCAAGGGCTTGTCTTTATTTTGTACTATTTTCTACATTGTAGAATAATAGTGAAGACATCAAAACTATGAAATAACACATATGGAATCATGTAGTAACCAAGAAAGTGTTAAACAAATCAAAATGTATTTGATTTTGAGATTCTTCAAATAGCCACCCTTTGCCTTGATGAGAGCTTTGCACACTCTTGACATTCTCTCAACCAGCTTCACCTGGAATGCTTTTCCAACAGCAGGTGCGGTAGAGAGAGAGAGAGAGAGAGAGAGAGAGAGAGAGAGAGAGAGAGAGAGAGAGAGAGAGAGAGAGAGAACCTAAGATCAAACAGGACACTAAATAATACAGGAGAATTATACCAGATAGGACAGAGTGACCCTAGCCCCCCGGCACATAGACTATTGCTACATAGATACTGAGACGGGGGGTTTGGGGGACACATAGTTACACCCAGACAGGGCCAACCAGGCAGGATATAAACCCACCGACTTTGCCAAAGCATAGCGCCCACACCAGTAAAGGGATATCAACAGACCTCTAACTTACTACCCTGAGATAGGCCGAGTATAGCCCACGAAGATGTACCCCACCGCACGAGCCGAGGGGGTGCAAAACCGGACAGGCATGACATTATGCACCCCTCCTAGAGACGGCATGGGAGAGTGCGAGCAAGCCAGTGACTCAGCCCCCGTAAAAGGGTCAGAGGCAGAGAATCACTGTCACATTCGTTTACAGACGGGTCAGACCAAGGCGCAGCGTGATATGCATACATGTTTATTTGAAACGAAGAAACCACGACAAAACAACAAACTAAACTAAACGAAACGAAACGAAACGTGAAGTCCAAGGTACAACAAACAACATACCTCACACAGAACAAGATCCCACAACCCACTAGTGCCAATAGGCTGCCTAAGTATGGGCCCCAATCAGAGACAACGAGCGACAGCTGCCTCTGATTGGGAACCACACCGGCCAACATAGATCTAGACATACTAGATCTAAACATAGAAAATGCAACATAGAAAATCACAACAAGGAATATACACACCCTGACTCAACATATAAGCGTCCTCTGAGTCAGGGCGTGACAATCACAGTGGAGAGAGGAGAGCCGGCCAGGCAGAGACAGCAAGGGTGGTTCGTCACTCCAGTGCCTTGCCGTTCACCTTCACACCCCTGGGCCAGAGTACATTCAGTCATTGGTCCTATTAAGAATGAGTCTGTGTCTCTCACATGGATCGGCAGACCATTCCATAAAAGGAGAAAGCCCTGCCTCCAGCTGTTTGCTTAGAAGGCCTGTATCTTGTGACCGTAGCGTACGTGTAGGTACACTATATTTACAAAAGTATGTGGACACTCCTTCAAATGAGTGGATTCAGCTATTTCAGCCACAGCCATTGCTGACAGGTGTATAAAATCGAGCACACCGCCATGCAATCTCCATAGACAAACATTGGCAGTAGAATGTCCTTACTGAAGAGCTCAGTGACTTTCAAGGTTGCACCGTCATAGGATGCCACCTTTCCAACAAATCAGTTCGTCAAATTTCTGCCCTGCTAGAGCTGCCCCGGTCAATTATACGTGCTGTTATTGTGAAGTGGAAACGTCCAGGAGCAACAACGGCTCAAGTGGTAGGCCACACAAGCTCACAGAATGGGACCACCGAGTGCTGAAGCGCGTAAAAATCGTCTGTCCTCGTTTGCAACAATCACTACCAAGTTCCAAACTGTCTCTGGAAGCAACGTCAGCACAAGAACTGTTCGTCGGGAGATTCATGAAATGGGTTTCCATGGACGAGCAGCCTCACACAAGCCTAAGATCACTGTGCGCAATGCCAATTGTCGGCTGGAGTGTTGTAAAGCTTACCGCCATTGGACTCTGGAGCAGTGGAAACAAGTTCTATGGAGTGATGAATCATGCTTCACCATCTGGCAGTCCGACCGACGAATCTGGGTTTGGCGGATGCCAGGAGAACGCTACCTGCCCCAATGCATAGTGCCAACTGTAACATTTGGTGGAGGAAGAATAATGGTCTGGGGCTGTTTTTCATGTTTCGGGCCCTTAGTTCCAGTGAAGGGAAATCTTAACGCTACAGCATACAATGACATTCTAGACGATTCTGTGCTTCCAACTTTGTGTCAACAGTTTGGGGAAGGCCCTTTCCTGTTTCAGCATGACAATGTCCCCATGTACAAAGTGAGGGCCATGCAGAAATGGTTTGTTGATATAGGTGTGGAAGAACTTGACTGTCCTGCACTGAGCCTGACCTTATCCCAATCGAACACCTTTTGGATGAATTGGAACGCCGACTGCGAGCCAGGCCTAATCGCCCAACATCATTGCCCAACCTCACTAATGCTCTTGTGGCTGAATGGAAGCAAGTCCCCGCAGCAATGTTCCAACATCTAGTGGAAAGCCTTCCCAGAACAGTGGAGGCTGTTATAGCAGCAAAGGGGGGACCAACTCCATTATAATGCCCATGATTTTGGAATGAGATGTTCGACAAGCATGTTTCCACATAGTACGGTAGGACCAAATCGGAGAGATAAGTAGGAACAAGTCCATGTAGTGCTTTGTAGGGTAACAGTAAAACGTTGAAGTCAGCCCTAGCCTTAACAGGAAGCCAGTAAGGCAGAGAGGCTAGCAGTGGAGTAGTATGATAAAATGTGTTGGTTCTAGTCAAGATTCTAGCAGCTTTATTTAGCACTAGCTGAAGAGTAGAGCATTTCAGTAATCTAATCTTGAAGTGACAAAGTATAGATTAGTTTTTCTGCATCATTTTTGCAATGTTACGAAGATGGAAAAAAGCTGTTCTTGAAAAAATATATATGCACTACCGGTCAAAAGTTTTAGAACACCTACTCATTCAAGGGATTTTCTTTATTTTTACTATTTTCTACTTTGTAGAATAATAGTGAAGACATCAAAACTATGAAATAACAGAAATGGAATCATGTAGTAACCAAAAAAGTGTTAAACAAATATATTTTATATTTGAGATTCTTCAAATAGCCACGCTTTGCCTTGATGACAGCTTTGCACACTCTTGGCATTTTCTCAACAGACGCAGAGCCTAGGTCTAACGCCATTAAAAGGTAATTTACCACCTTCTCGAGTTTGGTCTCAGTACTATGATGGGGTCTAAAAACAGACTGGAGTGTTTCATATACATTTTTTGTCTTCAGGAAGGCAGTGAGTTGCCCAGCAACAACTTTTTCAACAACAAAAAAATGAGGAATGTGTCAGGGGTGCTGAAGGTGGGTGTGGTGCAGGAATCAAGCGCAGGACGCAGAAACTAAGTCCAAAAGACTTTAGTGAAATATTCACGTAGTACACGAGCACAACAAGCCCGGAGGCGAAATAAAGGCACACACAGGCGTCAAACAATAGGCGCACTAACATGTGCGAAAACCTCTCCAAAACAACGGAGGGAAACACGTAGCTCAGAACACCAAACAGAAGAGTAATCACACACAACACCTGACACACACGACGATAACTAAATAGGACACTAATGAGGACTAACTAGACACAGGTGTACAACATCAAGACAAAACCAAACGAACATGAAACATAGATCGGTGGCAGCTAGTACTCCGGGGACGACGACCGCCGAAACCTGCCCGAACAAGGAGGAGGAGCAGCCTCGGCCGAAACCGTGACAGAATGGGAGATTCGATATAGGCCGATAGTTTTTTCAATGTTCAAATTCAAGGTTTGGCTTTTTCAGGAGAGGCTTTATTACTGCCGCGTTTTGTGAGTTTGGTATACATCCGGAGGATAGGGAGAAGTTTATTATGTTCAACATAGGAGGGCCAAGCACAGGAAATAGCTCTTTCAGTAGTTTAGTGGGAATAGGGTCCAGTAGACAGCTGGAAGGTTTAGATGCCATGACTATTTTAGTGAATGTGTCGAGAGATAAAGGATTTTTAAAAACTTGAGCGTCTCCATTGATCCACTGGCTGTTCGGTGCAGACTCAGGACAACCGTACACATGCACGCACACACACAGCCTCCGGTGATCCACTAATAATACACCATGGAAGAATCACCATCTGCTTCCCCCGTCCCCCCAGGGGATTGTGGGAGGTGTGGAGCAGCAACCTGCGCCATACGTTCTCCGACACATCAGTATCTGTACGACACAACTGGAGGGCAGCGCCTCTGTGAGAGAGCAGCAGGAAGCTTCCACAGACCCAATTAGGACAGTGGGAAACAGGCAAGGAAAGCTTGCACATTCACACACCAATACACACTCATAAATTCATGAACTGACATGTATACATTATATTCAACAATATACATTTACAGGCACATACAGAGCCTTCAGAAAGTATTCCTACCCCTTGACTTCTTTCACATTGTGTTGTGTTATAGCCTGAATTCAATCGCCAATCAACACACAATACCTTGTAATGAAAAAGTAAAAACATGTTTTTAGAAATGCTTGCAACTTCATTGAAAATGAAATACAGAAATATCTCATTTACATAAGTATTCATACATGTTAGAATCACCTTTGGTGTCGATTACAGCTGTTAGTCTTTCTGGGTAAGTTTCTAAAGAGCTTTGCACACCTGGATTGTACAATATTTGCACATTATTCTTTGAATAATTCTTTAAGCTCTGTCAAGTTGATTGTTGATCATTGCTAGACAGCAATTTTCATGTCTTGCCATAGATCATCAAGCCAAGTCTAAACTGTAACTAGGCCACTCAGGAACACTCAATGTCGTCTTGATAAGCAACTCCAGTGTATATTTGGCCTTGTGTTTTAGGTTATTGTCCTGCTGAAAAGTGCATTTGTCTCCCAGTGCCTGTTGGAAAGCAGACTGAACCAGGTTTTCATCTAGGATTTTGCCTGTGCTTAGCTCTATTCCGTTTATTTTTATCCTAAAAAAATCCTCTGTGGTCCTTGCCGATTACAAGCACACCCATAGCATAATGCAGCCACCACCATGCTTGAAAATATGAAGACTGTTACTCAGTGATGTGTTGTGTTGGATTTGCCCCGAACAACACTTTGTATTCAGAACAGAAAGTTAATTTCTTTGCCACATTCTTTGCAGTTTTACTTTAGTACCTTATTGCAAACATGATGCATGTTTTGGTACAGAGATGAGGTAGTCATTCAAAAATCATTTTAAACACTATTATTGCACACAGAGTGAGTCCATGCAACTTATTATGTGACTTGTTAAGCACATTTCTACTCCTGAACTTATTTAGGCTTGCCATTGCAAAGGGGTTGAATAGTTATTAGACATTTCAGCTTTCTAAAAACATAATTCCACATTATGGGGTATTGTGGGGTATTGTGTGTAGGCCTTTGACATCAAATGTAATCAATTTTAAATTCAGGCTGTAACACAACAAAATGTGGAAAAAGTCAAGGGTTGTGAATACTTTCTGAAGGCACTTGTCATATACACTTTATTTTTATTTCTCACACACACACGCACACACACACCCAGTGACTAGTCACCCTGCACACACTCACAGGTTTTTCTGCTGAGATGTGTGAGGGACGGAGGGAACTGTTTACACCCCTGGTGAGTGAAGCGAGGCCCATCTCAGGTGAAGTAAATGCACCACATGCGTCCTGAGAAGGTGTTAATGGAGAGAGTACAGTAGTGGGAGTGTATGCTGAGATGTCATGTATTTCTCTATGAGCTGAATGAGGATGTTTTCTTCTTTACGTAGATGTAGACCAGGGTCGTCCATTGGAAACATAAGCAGTCTTGGCAATGAAAAATTAACATAAAAATGATCAAACATGATGTGATGGTAAAATGTAATGCTATGGATGCATAACTGGGAGCCATCTACGCATTATCCATGACCAATAGTGAGTGTGTGTGTGTGTATGTGTGTGTATGTGTGTGTGTGTGTGTGTGTGTGTGTGTGTGTGTGTGTGTGTGTGTGTGTGTGTGTGTGTGTGTGTGTGTGTGTGTGTGTGTGTGGACGTGTTTAACTATTCTTGTGGGGACCAGAAGTCCCCACAAGAAGTGTAAACAAACAAAAATTTGACCAACTGGGGACATTTTGTTGGTCCCCACGAGGTCAAATGCTATTTCTAGGGGGTTAAGGTTAGAATTAGTGTTAGGGTTAGAACTAGGTTTAGGGTTAGGGTTAGGACCTAGGGTTAGTTTTAGGGTAAGGAGCTAGGGTTAGGTTTTTGGGTTAAGGTTAGGGTTAGGGTTAAAGTTAGGGTTAGGTTTGGGGTTTAAACAGGTGGTTAACATAGGACATGGCACATTTTTATCAGTCCCAGGATAGTAATGTTGAAGAACCAAGATGTTCCCTCCCAAACAACCCTCACTCATGCCAACCCTCATGTGTCACTCAGTCTCTGTTAACATTTCATTCTAATGAGTAGCCCACATTCATTTGGGGAAGTAAAGGCAATTTGGGCAAGTGCGGTGGTCCAGAGGCTTGGAGACGATGTGTCAATGTATATATAGAGGATTCCCCTTCAGATGTTCCCCACTTACCTAGGCACATAAAACAGACATGAAGGGGGTCAGAGACATACCAGAGAGTGCCTGGTGAATAAGGAAGGTGGGGGGAGGAAGTCAGAATGTTGCTATTCTTGACTGAGTTCTGCCATGCACAAGATGGACGAACCAAGGGATGTTTTGCTTGATAGTAGCCCCCATTGAGACCATTCTATGGAAAACAACATTGAATGACGCTTCGAAGTGTGTCTTTGATTGGGAGGTCTGCTGAATGAAGCCTTATGATAATACAGTGATGAATATGAATGAGAACATATCTGCACTCAGTCAGGCTCCTGCTATTCTCAAATCAGTGCCTAGTATTCACATCCAACAAACATGTTACTGTGAAACATAGCAGAACGGTGACGTTGCCTGATCTTCTAAGAGTTGATTCGGGTTGGGCCTGCCCAGGCTTATGGTTTGCACATTATTGGAACTTATGTGCAGAATATT
>NW_028163978.1:0-36170 GCF_964263955.1 Coregonus lavaretus | reverse complement strand
GATGTCTGACAGACAGGCTAGCTCACTCCTGTTCCTCAGTCTTCCTGTCTCTGTCTCACTCCATGGGTTCATGTCAGTGGTGGTGTTTCTCTCAGCTTTTCACGGCACAACAGAACATTTAATAATAGCAGTAAAACAGGGGATAAATAAATCATTATATTGACTTCATTGTTCTGAGGGGGAGTAGAAGAGGAGGGTTCGATTGGACCTGATGGCTTCCAGCTGCTCAGCAAGAGAACAAGGGATGGGAAGGAGGGATGAGGGAGAGATGGAGGGATGGGAGGACCTCGTGTATCAGATCCCAGGATGGGTTTCCATAGAGACTAGAGAGATGAATAGAAGAGACCCCTGCTGATTGAACTCCTCACCTCCAACAAGGGGGGAGGGAGCCAGAGGACACACCGTGCTGGGATGGAGCTGGAGACAGAAGAGAGGGGATGGGGGTGGATATATGAGAGAGGGGGATGGGGGTGGAGCTATGAGAGAGGGGGCTGGGGTGGAGCTATGAGAGAGGGGGCTGGGGTGAAGCTATGAGAGAGGGGGCTGGGGTGGAGCTATGAGAGAGGGGGCTGGGGTGGAGCTATGAGAGAGTGGGCTGGGGTGGAGCTATGAGAGAGGGGGCTGGGGTGGAGCTATGAGAGAGGGGGCTGGGGTGGAGCTATGAGAGAGGGGGCTGGGGTGAAGCTATGAGAGAGGGGGCTGGGGTGGAGCTATGAGAGAGGGGGCTGGGGTGGAGCTATGAGAGAGGGGGCTGGGGTGGAGCTATGAGAGAGGGAGCTGGGGTGGAGCTATGAGAGAGGGGGCTGGGGTGAAGCTATGAGAGAGGGGGCTGGGGTGGAGCTATGAGAGAGGGGGCTGGGGTGGAGCTATGAGAGAGGGGGCTGGGGTGGAGCTATGAGAGAGGGAGCTGGGGTGGAGCTATGAGAGAGGGGGCTGGGGTGAAGCTATGAGAGAGGGGGCTGGGGTGGAGCTATGAGAGAGGGAGCTGGGGTGGAGCTATGAGAGAGGGGGCTGGGGTGGAGCTATGAGAGAGGGGGCTGGGGTGAAGCTATGAGAGAGGGGGCTGGGGTGGAGCTATGAGAGAGGGGGCTGGGGTGGAGCTATGAGAGAGTGGGCTGGGATTGGGGGGGAGAGGGGTTGGGGCTGAGCGTGAGGAGAGGCCCTCTTCCATTGAAAGGCAGTCCAAAATAATTATGCAGATGTTGAAACGTTGGCATTGTGTGAAGAAGCTGTGCCATAAATGTGCTGTGCATGTTTAGCCCTCCTATAGCCGTCTCCTCCTCCTCCTCCTCCCTCCCAACACGTACTGGGTTCTCTCCAGTGACAGTTATTAATTGATCTATTCTACGCCGTACTGAAACACATGGGAGAAAGAGAGATGAGAGAGGGGAGGAGAGGAGAGAGGAGAGAGAGGAGAGAGGAGGGGAGAGGAGAGGAGAGGAGAGAGGAGAGGAGAGGAGGAATGGGGAGGAGAGAGGGGAGGAGAGAGGAGAGAGGGGAGGAGAGAGGAGAGGAGAGGAGAGGAGAGAGGAGAGGAGAGAGGAGAGGAGGAATGGGGAGGAGAGAGGGGAGGAGGGAGGAGAGAAGGGAGGAGAGAGGAGAGGAGAGGTTACATGGGAGTTGAGGTTATGATGTCATGGGGTGAGATGGAGGTGGGGTGAAACTGGGTGTCTTCATGGTGTCATCTTCAGTTCATATGGTTTCTAATCCACATGTTGTCCAGTATCATAATGTACAGCTGTTATACTGATCTGATCTTGTCCTCTAGGTTTCTGATACTGCATCTGAATGGATCAATGCCTTATGATTTGTCACTGTCATTGTCAGTGTTTAAAGCTAGGGGTAAGGGTAAGTATGGAGCATCCAACAGTCATGTTTCTGTTACACAATTACAACATACTCAGACAGAACCTAAACAGTATATTCATCAATTTGATAACACTTACAGTGAAATACAACTTCATTATTTAGATGATTGATTAAAACATCAGCTGCTATGATCAGATGCTCTCCGTAGTCCCTGGTTGCAAGGCTCAGTGAAGTTATATTAGCTACAGTATGACGCTATGTGTTCCAGGCCTGGTGAGGGCTGGCACTGTGGCCATTATGAAGGAGTCATTCTACAGTGCAAGGGCACAGCTGTGGTGAGGCCTTCGTCCAGAGCTCTGCTCCCACTGACCGCCCGACCGCCAGCCCAGATATATCTGCTATCTCTTAGCCTAGCTAGGCCTATGACATCTCTACTCTGACCACTGGAGAGAGACGGGGGGGGACACAGAGACACACAGACATAGACCAGGGTTTAAACAACATCATGTGTAATGGAACCTATTTGACAGATGCAACAAGGTCCTTGAAGGCCAAGAATAATGTTTTCAGTTGTCATTTTGAAGAGATATAATGACAGTAAGAAGTCGGTGTTGTGGGTCCCCCCCCGTCCTCCAGTTGCTCTGATCTGCTATAGTAATCTAATGGAATCAGGTGAGACTGTGTTGCTGTGACACTCCCCCAGTCCTCCTGTCCCGGGGTGATGATGTCACAGTGGTCTGGAGATGGCCCAGCTTCTCAACCAGCTAATTATTAGAATCAGGTGCACTAAACTAGGGTTGGAGTGAAAACCTAGAGGACGGTAGCCGGGGCCAACCCTAGCCTTTTTGTGTCCCTAAGCAACAATTTGTTGGCCCACCCCCAGCTCGCTGGCAAAACATTTAAGTGGCCTCCTCCTTGACGGCAGAGATAATATTTTTTTAGAGTTCATGTCCCACAATTCTACACATTTTGCCATTGTGCGTAAAGAAAATATTGCAGTTTTAAAGCAAGTTTGCTGCTTGGTCTCATAGGATCTACAGTGGGGGAAAAAAGTATTTAGTCAGCCACCAATTGTGCAAGTTCTCCCACATAAAAAGATGAGAGAGGCCTGTAATTTTCATCATAGGTACACATCAACTATGACAGACAAATTGAGAAAAAAAAATCCAGAAAATCACATTGTAGGATTTTTAATGAATTTATTTGCAAATTATGGTGGAAAATAAGTATTTGGTCACCTACAAACAAACACGATTTCTGGCTCTCACAGACCTGTAACTTCTTCTTTAAGAGGCTCCTCTGTCCTCCACTCGTTACCTGTATTAATGGCACCTGTTTGAACTTGTTATCAGTATAAAAGACACCTGTCCACAACCTCAAACAGTCACACTCCAAACTCCACTATGGCCAAGACCAAAGAGCTGTCAAAGGACCCCAGAAACAAAATTGTAGACCTGCACCAGGCTGGGAAGACTGAATCTGCAATAGGTAAGCAGCTTGGTTTGAAGAAATCAACTGTGGGAGCAATTATTAGGAAATGGAAGACATACAAGACCACTGATAATCTCCCTAGATCTGGGGCTCCACGCAAGATATCACCCCGTGGGGTCAAAATGATCACAAGAACGGTGAGCAAAAATCCCAGAACCACACGGGGGGACCTAGTGAATGACCTGCAGAGAGCTGGGACCAAAGTAACAAAGCCTACCATCAGTAACACACTACGCCGCCAGGGACTCAAATCCTGCAGTGCCAGACGTGTCCCCCTGCTTAAGCCAGTACATGTCCAGGCCCGTCTGAAGTTTGCTAGAGTGCATTTGGATGATCCAGAAGAGGATTGGGAGAATGTCATATGGTCAGATGAAACCAAAATATAACTTTTTGGTAAAAACTCAACTCGTCGTGTTTGGAGGACTGTCACGGTCGTCGGGAACAGAGGACCAATGCGCAGCGTTAGTTGCGAACATATTTTATTTAATAGAGTAATCACCCGAACAAAACAACAAACGAAACGTGCAGTCCTACGATACAAACCAAAAGGAACAAGATCCCACAACCACTGGGAAAACAGCTTGTCTAAATATGGTTCCCAATCAGAGACAACCAGCAACAGCTGACACTCGTTGCCTCTGATTGGGAACCACTCTGGCCAACATAGAAATACAACTACTAGAACGGACACAACGAGCACAAAACATAAAGAACACTCACACCCTGGCTCAATATACCAGCGTCCCCAGAGCCAGGGCGTGACAAGGACAAAGAATGCTGAGTTGCATCCAAAGAACACCATACCTACTGTGAAGCATGGGGGTGGAAACATCATGCTTTGGGGCTGTTTTTCTGCAAAGGGACCAGGACGACTGATCCGTGTAAAGGAAAGAATGAATGGGGCCATGTATCGTGAGATTTTGAGTGAAAACCTCCTTCCATCAGCAAGGGCATTGAAGATGAAACGTGGCTGGGTCTTTCAGCATGACAATGATCCCAAACACACCGCCCGGGCAACGAAGGAGTGGCTTCGTAAGAAGCATTTCAAGGTCCTGGAGTGGCCTAGCCAGTCTCCAGATCTCAACCCCATAGAAAATCTTTGGAGGGAGTTGAAAGTCTGTGTTGCCCAGCGACAGCCCCAAAACATCACTGCTCTAGAGGAGATCTGCATGGAGGAATGGGCCAAAATACCAGCAACAGTGTGTGAAAACCTTGTAAAGACTTACAGAAAACGTTTGACCTGTGTCATTGCCAACAAAGGGTATATAACAAAGTATTGAGAAACTTTTGTTATTGACCAAATACTTATTTTCCACCATAATTTCCAAATAAATTCATTAAAAATCATACAATGTGATTTTCTGGAAAAAAAATTCAAATGTTGTCTGTCATAGTTGACGTGTACCTATGATGAAAATTACAGGCCTCTCTCATCTTTTTAAGTGGGAGAACTTGCACAATTGGTGGCTGACTAAATACTTTTTTCCCCACTGTATATATATATACAGTGCCTTGCAAAAGTATTCACCCCCCTTGGCGTTTTTTCTATTTTGTTGCATTACAACCTGAAATTTTAATGGATTTTTATTTGGATTTCATATAATTGACATACACAAAATAGTCCAAATTGGTGAAGTGAAATTTAAAAAAAAAACTTGTTTCAAAAAAATTCAAAATAAATAAATAACGGAAAAGTGGTGCATGCATGTGTATTCATCCCCTTTGCTATGAAGCCCCTAAATAAGATCTGGTGCAACCAATTACCTTCAGAAGTCACATAATTAGATAAATAAAGTCCACCTGTGTGCAATCCATTTAAATTACAGGTTGTAATGCAACAAAATAGGAAAAATGCCAAGGGGGATGAATACTTTAGCAAGACACTGTAGCTGTATTCTCTAATATAGCTGTATTCTCTATATAGCTGTATTCTCTATATAGCTGTATTCTCTATATAGCTGTATTCTCTATATAGATGTATTCTCTATATAGCTGTATTCTCTATATAGATGTATTCTCTATATAGCTGTATTCTCTATATAGCTGTATTCTCTATATAGCTGTATTCTCTATATAGATGTATTCTCTATATAGCTGTATTCTCTATATAGCTGTATTCTCTATCTAGATGTATTCTCTATATAGCTGTATTCTCTATATAGCTGTATTCTCTATATAGTTGTATTCTCTATATAGCTGTATTCTCTATATAGCTGTATTCTCTATATAGCTGTATAATCTATATATCTGTATTCTCTATATAGCTGTATTCTCTATATAGTTGTATTCTCTATATAGCTGTATTCTCTATATAGTTGTATTCTCTATATAGCTGTATTCTCTATATAGCTGTATTCTCTATATAGCTGTATAATCTATATATCTGTATTCTCTATATAGCTGTATTCTCTATATAGTTGTATTCTCTATATAGCTGTATTCTCTATATAGCTGTATTCTCTATATAGCTGTATAATCTATATAGCTGTATTCTCTATATAGCTGTATAATATATATAGCTGTATAATCTATATAGCTGTATTCTCTATATAGCTGTATTCTCTATATAGCTGTATTCTCTATATATATGTATTATCTATATAGCTGTATTCTCTATATAGCTGTATTCTCTATATAGCTGTATAATCTATATAGCTGTATAATCTATATAGCTGTATAATCTATATAGCTGTATTCTCTATATAGTTGTATTCTCTATATAGCTGTATTCTCTATATAGTTGTATTCTCTATATAGCTGTATTCTCTATATAGCTGTATTCTCTATATAGCTGTATTCTCTATATAGCTGTATTCTCTATATAGCTGTATTCTCTATATAGTTGTATTCTCTATATAGCTGTATTCTCTATATAGCTGTATTCTCTATATAGCTGTATTCTCTATATAGCTGTATTCTCTATATAGCTGTATTCTCTATATAGCTGTATAATCTATATAGCTGTATTCTCTATATAGCTGTATAATCTATATAGCTGTATAATCTATATAGCTGTATTCTCTATATAGCTGTATTCTCTATATAGCTGTATAATCTATATAGCTGTATTCTCTATATAGTTGTATTCTCTATATAGCTGTATTCTCTATATAGTTGTATTCTCTATATAGCTGTATTCTCTATATAGCTGTATTCTCTATATAGCTGTATAATCTATATATCTGTATTCTCTATATAGCTGTATTCTCTATATAGTTGTATTCTCTATATAGCTGTATTCTCTATATAGCTGTATTCTCTATATAGCTGTATAATCTATATAGCTGTATTCTCTATATAGCTGTATAATATATATAGCTGTATAATCTATATAGCTGTATTCTCTATATAGCTGTATTCTCTATATAGCTGTATTCTCTATATATATGTATTATCTATATAGCTGTATTCTCTATATAGCTGTATTCTCTATATAGCTGTATAATCTATATAGCTGTATAATCTATATAGCTGTATAATCTATATAGCTGTATTCTCTATATAGTTGTATTCTCTATATAGCTGTATTCTCTATATAGTTGTATTCTCTATATAGCTGTATTCTCTATATAGCTGTATTCTCTATATAGCTGTATTCTCTATATAGCTGTATTCTCTATATAGCTGTATTCTCTATATAGTTGTATTCTCTATATAGCTGTATTCTCTATATAGCTGTATTCTCTATATAGCTGTATTCTCTATATAGCTGTATTCTCTATATAGCTGTATTCTCTATATAGCTGTATAATCTATATAGCTGTATTCTCTATATAGCTGTATAATCTATATAGCTGTATAATCTATATAGCTGTATTCTCTATATAGCTGTATTCTCTATATAGCTGTATTCTCTATATATATGTATTATCTATATAGCTGTATTCTCTATATAGCTGTATTCTCTATATAGCTGTATTCTCTATATAGCTGTATTCTCTATATAGCTGTATAATCTATATAGCTGTATAATCTATATAGCTGTATAATCTATATAGCTGTATTCTCTATATAGCTGTATTCTCTATATAGCTGTATTCTCTATATAGCTGTATTCTCTATATAGCTGTATAATCTATATAGCTGTATAATCTATATAGCTGTATTCTCTATATAGCTGTATTCTCTATATAGCTGTATTCTCTATATAGTTGTATTCTCTATATAGCTGTATTCTCTATATAGCTGTATTCTCTATATAGCCGTATTCTCTATATAGCTGTATTCTCTATATAGCTGTATTCTCTATATAGTTGTATTCTCTATATAGCTGTATTCTCTATATAGCTGTATTCTCTATATAGCTGTATTCTCTATATAGCTGTATAATCTATATAGCTGTATTCTCTATATAGCTGTATAATCTATATAGCTGTATTCTCTATATAGCTGTATTCTCTATATAGCTGTATAATCTATATAGCTGTATTCTCTATATAGCTGTATTCTCTATATAGTTGTATTCTCTATATAGCTGTATTCTCTATATAGCTGTATTCTCTATATAGCTGTATTCTCTATATAGCTGTATAATCTATATAGTTGTATTCTCTATATAGCTGTATTCTCTATATAGCTGTATTCTCTATATAGCCGTATTCTCTATATAGCTGTATAATCTATATAGCTGTATTCTCTATATAGCTGTATTCTCTATATAGCCGTATTCTCTATATAGCTGTATAATCTATATAGCTGTATTCTCTATATAGCCGTATTCTCTATATAGCTGTATTCTCTATATAGCTGTATAATCTATATAGTTGTATTCTCTATATAGCTGTATTCTCTATATAGCTGTATTCTCTATATAGCCGTATTCTCTATATAGCTGTATAATCTATATAGCTGTATTCTCTATATAGCTGTATTCTCTATATAGTTGTATTCTCTATATAGCTGTATTCTCTATATAGCTGTATTCTCTATATAGCTGTATAATCTATATAGTTGTATTCTCTATATAGCCGTATTCTCTATATAGCTGTATAATCTATATAGCTGTATTCTCTATATAGCTGTATTCTCTATATAGTTGTATTCTCTATATAGCTGTATTCTCTATATAGCTGTATTCTCTATATAGCTGTATTCTCTATATAGCTGTATAATCTATATAGTTGTATTCTCTATATAGCTGTATTCTCTATATAGCTGTATTCTCTATATAGCTGTATTCTCTATATAGCTGTATAATCTATATAGTTGTATTCTCTATATAGCCGTATTCTCTATATAGCTGTATAATCTATATAGCTGTATTCTCTATATAGCTGTATTCTCTATATAGTTGTATTCTCTATATAGCTGTATTCTCTATATAGCTGTATTCTCTATATAGCTGTATTCTCTATATAGCCGTATTCTCTATATAGCTGTATAATCTATATAGCTGTATTCTCTATATAGCTGTATTCTCTATATAGTTGTATTCTCTATATAGCTGTATTCTCTATATAGCTGTATTCTCTATATAGCTGTATTCTCTATATAGCTGTATAATCTATATAGCTGTATTCTCTATATAGCTGTATTCTCTATATAGCTGTATAATCTATATAGCTGTATTCTCTATATAGCTGTATTCTCTATATAGCTGTATTCTCTATATAGCTGTATTCTCTATATAGCTGTATAATCTATATATCTCTATTCTCTATATAGCTGTATAATCTATATAGCTGTATTCTCTATATAGCTGTATTATCTATATAGCTGTATTCTCTATATAGCTGTATTCTCTATATAGCTGTATTCTCTATATAGCTGTATTCTCTATATAGCTGTATAATCTATATAGCTGTATTCTCTATATAGCTGTATTCTCTATATAGCTGTATAATCTATATAGCTGTATTCTCTATATAGCTGTATTCTCTATATAGCTGTATTCTCTATATAGCTGTATTCTCTATATAGCTGTATTATCTATATAGCTGTATTCTCTATATATCTGTATTCTCTATATAGCTGTATTCTCTATATAGCTGTATAATCTATATATCTGTATTCTCTATATAGCTGTATAATCTATATAGCTGTATAATCTATATAGCTGTATTGTCTATATAGCTGTATTATCTATATAGCTGTATTCTCTATATAGTTGTATTCTCTATATAGCTGTGTTCTCTATATAGCTGTATTCTCTATATAGCTGTATTCTCTATATAGCTGTATAATCTATATAGCTGTATTCTCTATGTATCTGGATAATCTATATAGCTGTATAATCTATATAGCTGTATTCTCTATATAGCTGTATTCTCTATATAGCTGTATTCTCTATATATATGTATTATCTATATAGCTGTATTCTCTATATAGCTGTATTCTCTACATAGCTGTATAATCTATATAGCTGTATAATCTATATAGCTGTATAATATATATAGCTGTATAATCTATATAGCTGTATTCTCTATATAGCTGTATTCTCTATATAGCTGTATTCTCTATATAGCTGTATTCTCTATATAGCTGTATAATCTATATAGCTGTATAATCTATATAGCTGTATTCTCTATATAGCTGTATTCTCTATATAGCTGTATAATCTATATAGCTGTATTCTCTATATAGCTGTATTCTCTATATAGTTGTATTCTCTATATAGCTGTATTCTCTATATAGCTGTATGCTCTATATAGCTGTATAATCTATATAGATGTATTCTCTATATAGCTGTATTCTCTATATAGCTGTATTCTCTATATAGCTGTATAATCTATATAGCTGTATTCTCTATATATCTGGATAATCTATATAGCTGTATAATCTATATAGCTGTATTCTCTATATAGCTGTATTCTCTATATAGCTGTATTCTCTATATATATGTATTATCTATATAGCTGTATTCTCTATATAGCTGTATTCTCTATATAGCTGTATAATCTATATAGCTGTATAATCTATATAGCTGTATAATATATATAGCTGTATAATCTATATAGCTGTATTCTCTATATAGCTGTATTCTCTATATAGCTGTATTCTCTATATAGCTGTATTCTCTATATAGCTGTATAATCTATATAGCTGTATAATCTATATAGCTGTATTCTCTATATAGCTGTATTCTCTATATAGCTGTATAATCTATATAGCTGTATTCTCTATATAGCTGTATTCTCTATATAGTTGTATTCTCTATATAGCTGTATTCTCTATATAGCTGTATTCTCTATATAGCTGTATAATCTATATAGATGTATTCTCTATATAGCTGTATTCTCTATATAGTTGTATTCTCTATATAGCTGTATTCTCTATATAGCTGTATTCTCTATATAGCTGTATTCTCTATATAGCTGTATAATCTATATAGCTGTATTCTCTATATAGCTGTATTCTCTATATAGCTGTCTAATCTATATAGCTGTATTCTCTATATAGCTGTATTCTCTATATAGTTGTATTCTCTATATAGCTGTATTCTCTATATAGCTGTATTCTCTATATAGCTGTATTCTCTATACAGCTGTATTCTCTATATAGCTGTATTCTCTATATAGCTGTATTCTCCATATAGCTATATTCTCTATATAGCTGTATTCTCTATATAGCTGTATTCTCTATATAGCTTTATTCTCCACATAGCTGTATAATCTATATAGCTGTATTCTCTATATAGCTGTATTCTCTATATAGTTGTATTCTCTATATAGCTGTATTCTCTATATAGCTGTATTCTCTATATAGCTGTATAATCTATATAGATGTATTCTCTATATAGCTGTATTCTCTATATAGTTGTATTCTCTATATAGCTGTATTCTCTATATAGCTGTATTCTCTATATAGCTGTATTCTCTATATAGCTGTATAATCTATATAGCTGTATTCTCTATATAGCTGTATTCTCTATATAGCTGTCTAATCTATATAGCTGTATTCTCTATATAGCTGTATTCTCTATATAGTTGTATTCTCTATATAGCTGTATTCTCTATATAGCTGTATTCTCTATATAGCTGTATTCTCTATACAGCTGTATTCTCTATATAGCTGTATTCTCTATATAGCTGTATTCTCCATATAGCTATATTCTCTATATAGCTGTATTCTCTATATAGCTGTATTCTCTATATAGCTTTATTCTCCACATAGCTGTATTCTCTATATAGCTGTATTCTCTATATAGCTGTATTCTCTATATAGCTGTATAATCTATATAGCTGTATAATCTATATAGCTGCATTCTCTATATAGCTGTATTCTCTATATAGCTGTATTCTCTATATAGCTGTATTCTCTATATAGCTGTATAATCTATATAGCTGTATTCTCTATATAGCTGTATTCTCTATATAGTTGTATTCTCTATATAGCTGTATTCTCTATATAGCTGTATAATCTATATAGCTGTATTCTCTATATAGCTGTATTCTCTATATAGTTGTATTCTCTATATAGCTGTATTCTCTATATAGCTGTATAATCTATATAGCTGTATTCTCTATATAGCTGTATTCTCTATATAGTTGTATTCTCTATATAGCTGTATTCTCTATATAGCTGTATTCTCTATATAGCTGTATTCTCTATATAGCTGTATTCTCTATATAGCTGTATTCTCTATATAGTTGTATTCTCTATATAGCTGTATTCTCTATATAGCTGTATTCTCTATATATCTGGATAATCTATATAGCTGTATAATCTATATAGTTGTATTCTCTATATAGCTGTATTCTCTATATAGCTGTATTCTCTATATAGCTGTATAATCTATATAGATGTATTCTCTATATAGCTGTATTCTCTATATAGCTGTATTCTCTATATAGCTGTATAATCTATATAGCTGTATTCTCTATATATCTGGATAATCTATATAGCTGTATAATCTATATAGCTGTATTCTCTATATAGCTGTATTCTCTATATAGCTGTATTCTCTATATATATGTATTATCTATATAGCTGTATTCTCTATATAGCTGTATTCTCTATATAGCTGTATAATCTATATAGCTGTATAATCTATATAGCTGTATAATATATATAGCTGTATAATCTATATAGCTGTATTCTCTATATAGCTGTATTCTCTATATAGCTGTATTCTCTATATAGCTGTATTCTCTATATAGCTGTATAATCTATATAGCTGTATAATCTATATAGCTGTATTCTCTATATAGCTGTATTCTCTATATAGCTGTATAATCTATATAGCTGTATTCTCTATATAGCTGTATTCTCTATATAGTTGTATTCTCTATATAGCTGTATTCTCTATATAGCTGTATTCTCTATATAGCTGTATAATCTATATAGATGTATTCTCTATATAGCTGTATTCTCTATATAGTTGTATTCTCTATATAGCTGTATTCTCTATATAGCTGTATTCTCTATATAGCTGTATTCTCTATATAGCTGTATAATCTATATAGCTGTATTCTCTATATAGCTGTATTCTCTATATAGCTGTCTAATCTATATAGCTGTATTCTCTATATAGCTGTATTCTCTATATAGTTGTATTCTCTATATAGCTGTATTCTCTATATAGCTGTATTCTCTATATAGCTGTATTCTCTATACAGCTGTATTCTCTATATAGCTGTATTCTCTATATAGCTGTATTCTCCATATAGCTATATTCTCTATATAGCTGTATTCTCTATATAGCTGTATTCTCTATATAGCTTTATTCTCCACATAGCTGTATAATCTATATAGCTGTATTCTCTATATAGCTGTATTCTCTATATAGTTGTATTCTCTATATAGCTGTATTCTCTATATAGCTGTATTCTCTATATAGCTGTATAATCTATATAGATGTATTCTCTATATAGCTGTATTCTCTATATAGTTGTATTCTCTATATAGCTGTATTCTCTATATAGCTGTATTCTCTATATAGCTGTATTCTCTATATAGCTGTATTCTCTATATAGCTGTATTCTCTATATAGTTGTATTCTCTATATAGCTGTATTCTCTATATAGCTGTATTCTCTATATAGCTGTATTCTCTATATAGTTGTATTCTCTATATAGCTGTATTCTCTATATAGCTGTATTCTCTATATAGCTGTATTCTCTATACAGCTGTATTCTCTATATAGCTGTATTCTCTATATAGCTGTATTCTCCATATAGCTATATTCTCTATATAGCTGTATTCTCTATATAGCTGTATTCTCTATATAGCTTTATTCTCCACATAGCTGTATTCTCTATATAGCTGTATTCTCTATATAGCTGTATTCTCTATATAGCTGTATAATCTATATAGCTGTATAATCTATATAGCTGCATTCTCTATATAGCTGTATTCTCTATATAGCTGCATTCTCTATATAGCTGTATTCTCTATATAGCTGTATTCTCTATATAGCTTTATTCTCCACATAGCTGTATTCTCTATATAGCTGTATTCTCTATATAGCTGTATTCTCTATATAGCTGCATTCTCTATATAGCTGTATAATCTATATAGCTGCATTCTCTATATAGCTGTATTCTCTATATAGCTGTATTCTCTATATAGCTTTATTCTCCACATAGCTGTATTCTATATATAGCTGTATTCTCTATATAGCTGTATTCTCTATATAGCTGTATAATCTATATAGCTGTATAATCTATATAGCTGCATTCTCTATATAGCTGTATTCTCTATATAGCTGTATTCTCTATATAGCTGTATAATCTATATAGCTGTATTCTCTATATAGCTGTATTCTCTATATAGCTGCATTCTCTATATAGCTGTATTCTCTATATAGCTGTATTCTCTATATAGCTGTATTCTCTATATAGCTGTATTCTCTATATAGATGTATTCTCTATATAGCTGTATTCTCTATATAGCTGTATTCTCTATAGAGCTGTATTCTCTATAGAGCTGTATTCTCTATAGAGCTGTATTCTCTATATAGCTGTATTCTCTATATAGCTGTATTCTCTATATAGCTGTATTCTCTATATAGCTGTATTCTCTATATAGCTGTATTCTCTATATAGCTGTATTCTCTATATAGCTGTATTCTCTATATAGCTGTATTCTCTATATAGCTGTATTCTCTATATAGCTGTATTCTCTATATAGCTGTATTCTCTATATAGCTGTATAATCTATATAGCTGTATTCTCTATATAGCTGTATTCTCTATATAGCTGTATTCTCTATATAGCTGTATAATCTATATAGCTGTATTCTCTATATAGCTGTATTCTCTATATAGCTGTATTCTCTATATAGCTGTATTCTCTATATAGCTGTATTCTCTATATAGCTGTATAATCTATATAGCTGTATTCTCTATATAGCTGTATTCTCTATATAGCTGTATTCTCTATATAGCTGTATTCTCTGACCAGAACCGTGCTGTGCAAAGACATCTACCAGTTATTCTATTCTCCTCCTCTCTGTTCTCCTCATCTGACACAACCAATATACACCACACACAGCCAGCTGTCACTCAAAATGAGTCTGGTCTCATACGTCAAGTCACGGTCCGTAAAGCCACCGTGAGACGAGACCAGGGAGCACCTCTTTCTTCTGCTGAGGAGGGGTCAGAGTCAGACGGGAGGGAGGGGCTGTTCCCCCGGGGATCGGGGCGCGGTGAGAGCGCCACAGTGTGGTCTGTCAGGTTCCCGTGGCAACGATGACGGAACGTTCTTCTGAGTGACACATTGTAGGTCCCTCTGTAACACTAGACTGTTAATACAACAGGCCCCAGATCAGCCCAAGTACTCATATGAGTCCCAAATGGCACCCTATTCCCTACAAAGTGCACTACTTTTGACCAGAGCCCCATAGGGTCACAGTGAACAGGGAGCCATTTGGGACGCAAACCTGACCCACTGCACTGCCATGTGGGGGAAAGCTGTGAATGAAGGGGAAGCTGAGGGAAATATTCTGCACAAAACACATTTTCTGACAAAACAGTTCTGTAGTGATCTGGCTTGTGTAATGGCTGTGTGGAAACCGCATCAATGGGCCATTGGCAGAGAGAGGGAGGGATGGAGGGAGGAGAGGAATGGAGAGAGAGAGGGAGAGGGAGAGCAGGGGGGGATCTGCCTGGCACACACATGTAATGAAGGAGATTAAAGAGAAGTGTAGGGTAATGTGAAGCTCTGTACAGCTGCGAGTGAGAGCTGAGCTGACAGAGGAGAGAGGAAGAGGAGAGAGCTGAGCTGAGCTGACAGAGGAGAGAGGAAGAGGAGAGAGCTGAGCTGAGCTGAGCTGACAGAGGAGAGAGGAAGAGGAGAGAGCTGAGCTGACAGAGGAGAGAGGAAGAGGAGAGAGCTGAGCTGACAGAGGAGAGAGGAAGAGGACAGAGCTGAGCTGACAGAGGAGAGAGGAAGAGGAGAGAGCTGAAGAGAGCTATTGTTGCCTTCAGTTAGTATCAGCCTCAGTTAGACTCAGAGTGAAGGAGATTGCTGGGAACAGGAGAGGAATCGAGGTTTGTCTAAACCACGTGTCAAACTCTTTCCACGGAGGGCCGAGTGTCTGCGGGTTTTCACTCCTCCCTTGTCCTTGATTGATGAATTAAGGTCACTAATTAGTAAGGAACTCCCCTCACCTGGTTGTCCAGGTCTTTTAATTGAAAAGAAAAAAGAAAAACCAGCAGACACTAGGCCCTCCATGGAATGAGTTTGACCCCCCTGGTCTAAGGGGAGTGGGGCTCTGTGCTGGTCTACGGGGAGTGGGGCTCTTTGCTGGTCTAAGAGAAGTGGGGCTCTGTGCTGGTCTACGGGGAGTGGGGGTCTGTGCTATTCTAAGAGAAGTGGGGCTCTGTGCTGGTCTAAGAGGAGTGGGGCTCTGTGCTGGTCTAAGAGGAGTGGGGGTCTGTGCTGGTCTACGGGGAGTGGGGGTCTGTGCTGGTCTAACAGGAGTGGGGGTCTGTGCTGGTCTAACAGGAGTGGGGGTCTGTGCTGGTCTAAGAGGAGTGGGGGTCTGTGCTGGTCTACGGGGAGTGGGGGTCTGTGCTGGTCTAAGAGGAGTGGGGGTCTGTGCTGGTCTACGGGGAGTGGGGGTCTGTGCTGGTCTAAGAGGAGTGGGGCTCTGTGCTGGTCTACGGGGAGTGGGGGTCTGTGCTGGTCTACGGGGAGTGGGGGTATGTGCTGGTCTAACAGGAGTGGGGGTCTGTGCTAGTCTAACAGGAGTGGGGTTCTGTGCTGGTCTGTCCACCTCTCCAAGCCTTCTGGCTGGATTTTAGAAGTGGATAATCTATTTGTCATCTAATTACCACTTCACTGATCGCTTTCAAAATAGTACTTTACACCACTGGCGGCCAGTCATGTTCTCTATATGAAGTGAATCTCAGCCCGCAGTGGCCAGTAATGTTCTTTATATGAAGTAATGGTCCTGTATGGCAGCAGGGTAGATCATGTTCTCTATATGAAGTAATGGTCCTGTATGGCAGCAGGGTAGATCATGTTCTCTATATGAAGTAATGGTCCTGTATGGCAGCAGGGTAGATAATGTTGTCTATATGAAGTAATGGTCCTGTATGGCAGCAGGGTAGATCATGTTCCATAGTGCTCTGTGGTGATGGGGCCCACATCTCCCTGGAAACAGAGGCTGGCTCCGACCAGCTCCACCCGACACCCACCCAGGACCCAGCCAGGATCCAGCCAGTACCCACCCAGTACCCAGCCAGGACCCAGCCAGGACCCAGCCAGGACCCAGCCAGTGCCCAGCCAGTACCCACCCAGGACCCAGCCAGGACCCAGCCAGGACCCAGCCAGTACCCACCCAGGACCCAGCCAGGACCCAGCCAGTGCCCACCCAGGACCCAGCCAGGACCCAGCCAGTGCCCACCCAGGTGCCTAGCGCACAGAAGCCCAGAATCACTCCCTCTGTCTCTAACCCAGCCGTTATCCTCAGTGCTTCCCTTCCTAACCCTTGTAATATCCTCAGTGCTTCCCTTCCTAACCCTTGTAATATCCTCAGTGCTTCCCTTCCTAACCCTTGTAATATCCTCAGTGCTTCCCTTCCTAACCCTTGTAATATCCTCAGTGCTTCCCTTCCTAACCCTTGTAATATCCTCAGTGCTTCCCTTCCTAACCCTTGTAATATCCTCAGTGCTTCCCTTCCTAACAAGAGAACCAAGTTACTTTACATTCAGCGCTGTGATTCAGGTTAGTCGTAACCATATAAATAGAATATGTGAAATGTTATTGGAACCTCTAACCCTGGGCAATTTGACTGCCACCAATTACATTGACTTGAACGTGGAGGCCCATTCTACAGATCCTATGTCGAAGGCTGTAACTGTATATTCAGCTAGTGGTACAGAGAGTTCTTAGAGAATCTGTAATACTAATATACAGTCACTAGCCTGTATTTCATTTTGTAAGAATCTGTAATAATAATAATGTTATATTACATCCTGTATTGAATCCATCCTGAGGCCGATGTTGGGCATGTCTGAGATAATCGCTGGTAGCCATTTACAGCGCTCTGTTTACTCTTCCTCTAATCACTTCCTAACTCATAATGGAATGACTGATTTAAGCAGAGTCTAAAGTGTCCACATGAAATAATAGCTTCAGGATGACTCCACTGTACAGGAAGCTGGGGGGGCGGGGTTATACCACCCTGGGGGACGGGGTTATACCACCCTGGGGGACGGGGTTATACCACCCTGGGGGACGGGGTTATACCACCCTGGGGGACGGGGTTATACCACCCTGGGGGGCGGGGTTATACCACCCTGGGGGACGGGGTTATACCACCCTGGGGGGCGGGGTTATACCACCCTGGGGGACGGGGTTATACCACCCTGGGGGGCGGGGTTATACCACCCTCAGAACTGGAGACTACATTCCAAATGGCACTGCTTTTTGACCAGGGCGCATGGGGCTCCATTTGGGAGGCCGTCTAAGAGTTCAACTTCCAACCTAAACCTGAAATAGTGAACACTTACAAACGTCCTGACTGAGTGGATCTAGGTTTCATTCTGCTAATGTGATGAGTTCCTCCTGTTTCTAACTCTCCTTTAGATATTCCCCTTCAACCGGACAAGTCATAGAAAGTGCTAGAAACAGTCCTAGAAACAGTCCTAGAAACACATTTCTGGTTCAGAGAGAATAGATCAACTCAGAGGGAAAAGAAACCTGTAGGAATCTAAAGCTGAGAGGAGTTCAATGATTCAGTTGGAAACACTTAACACTTTCTTTCATTTGATCATGTAACGGTGGAATATCAGTTCCTAACGGAGTGGGTCCCTGGTGGCTCTCTCTCATAGCAGGAGTTATGACACCACACTCAGCCCTCCCTTTCCCTCACCTCTCTGCCTCTCTCCCTCTCCCTCCTCACACCCCGTCCCCCGCTACAAGGCCGCTGTCAATTTACACAGCTGAAATCATTTTCCTGACTTGAAAAAGATAGATTTTTCAGAGTCCCTACGTGAGCCAGCCTGCCTTCAGCCAAGGTGTCTTTCTGGTGGGGGGAGGGGGGGGGGGGGGGGGGGGGGGGGGCTGGAGAGAGAGAGAGTTAATGGGCCCCACTTGTTCGTCTGGCCTGAGAAATGAAACGCACAGCCCTTTGAGCTGACTGGCTGGCTGTGTGGCTGGCTGGGTGACTGACTGACTGGCTGACTGACTGACTGACTGACTGACTGACTGACTGACTGACTGGGTGACTGGGTGACTGACTGACTGGGTGACTGGGTGACTGACTGACTGGGTGACTGGGTGACTGACTGACTGACTGACTGACTGACTGACTGACTGACTGACTGACTGACTGACTGACTGACTGACTGACTGACTGACTGGGTGACTGGGTGACTGACTGACTGACTGACTGACTGACTGACTGACTGACTGGGTGACTGGGTGACTGACTGACTGACTGGGTGACTTTTAAAGACGCTAAAAAGTTAGTAACTTCGTCTGGTTCTGAAACACTTTGAAGTTACCAGACGACTCTTAAGAGTTCCAGAATGTGTGCACCCTTGCGTGTGCGTGTGTGTGTGTGTGTGTGTGCGTGCGTGTGTGTGTGTGTGTGTGTACCCCACTGTGTCCCAGGTGATACACACACAGTTACATAATCGTTATTTTGAATGATTCCTGGTAGCATCCAGTCACCCAGGAAGCATCAACATGTTTTTATTTTGTGTCTCCCTGGCAACCCACGTGTTGTTGATGTTTCTGTAACTGTTGCTGTGTCATGGGTTAGGGTTAGATGGTGAGAGAAGTAAACACGGGGGAGGGAGGGAGGGAGGGAGGGAGGGAGGGAGGGAGAGAGGGAGAGAGGGGGAGAGAGAGAGAGAGAGAGAGAGAGAGAGAGAGAGAGAGAGAGAGAGAGAGCGAGAGAGGGAGAGGGAGAGGGAGAGGGAGAGGGAGAGGGAGAGAGAGAGAGAGAGAGAGAGAACTTTGAGTTGAGTAATGAGTGTTGTTAAACTGGGCCCAGATAGTTGTGGCCACCAGGCCTGACCCAGCCCAGCTATCCCTCATTTTGGACGGGGATCTCCCACTCCAGATAAAAACACTCTTCAAACCAGACCTTCCCCTGTCTGCGTGCTAATATCCTGGCATGCTGCTTGGAGCCGCAGTATTGTAGCTGTAATATGCAGTGTATTTACCCAGGAGCAGGCTGGATATGGGGAGAGACTAGGAGACCAGCGCTGGAGTTGTTCCTTTCAGCTGTTAACCACTCTCACCTGGTCTAACAAACCCCAGAGAGGACAGGACTGTCATACAGATCTCTTTTTGAAATCCAGGAAATTTTATATTGTTATTAAAGATCTGTGTAAGTTCTTCTGTTCACGTAGCCTGGCTACTGTAACATAATTATTTAATCAGTCAATAGTTTATGAGAGTAGCTTTGTGAGCGTATGTTTATCCTCTAGTGTTTGAGGTAGTTGAGGAGAGTAGGTGTGTGAGAATGGTGTTGATATATCCCTCCACAACACCAGCCCTGTTCTAAGGCCCAGTCCAGTCAGACCATCAGTAACACCTCTAGATATTTACCTCTGCTGCTCTCTGGAGGGACCCACAGCACCCCACAGCCCTCTTTGTCTGTAGGCCGCAGGAGGAGTTTTCTACAAGCTTGTCTCAGTGTCAAGTCAGTATGCCAGTACAAGACTTCTGGAATGTATTGGTCTTTCTCTTGTACTGTTCTCTAATCTCTCAGTCCTTTCTTTCTTTCTCTCTTTCTTTCTTTCTCTCTTTCTTTCTTTCTTTCTTTCTTTCTTTCTTTCTTTCTTTCTTTCTTTCTTTCTTTCTCTCTTTCTTTCTTTCTTTCTTTCTTTCTTTCTCTCTTTCTTTCTTTCTTTCTTTCTTTCTTTTTTGTCTTCTTTCTACTCCTCCTCATAAAACAGAGAAACTCACAGTGAAATGATTCATTTGATGTTTCAGCTCACTTGCCTCATTACTCACTCTATTCCTGTACCAAGTTCCCCGGTTCCCCTCTGTTTACATGAATGAGAAGAACTGAGGTGTGTGTGTGTGTGTGTGTGTGTGTGTGTGCAGTGTGTGAAGAACTGAGGTTTAGCTCCGCTGCTACATTTGGATCTCAGAGGAGAGAGGCTGGTCAGGCCACACACGGTGTGACACACACTGTCAGAACGCTGTGATACAGAGGGTTAACCAGACCATGGCCTGGTCCTCTACTACTCCACTGTCAGAACGCTGTGATACAGAGGGTTAACCAGACCATGGCCTGGTCCTCTAGTACTCCACTGTCAGAACGCTGTGATACAGAGGGTTAACCAGACCATGGCCTGGTCCTCTAGTACTCCACTGTCAGAACGCTGTGATACAGAGGGTTAACCAGACCATGGCCTGGTCCTCTAGTACTCCACTGTCAGAACGCTGTGTAACAGAGGGTTAACCAGACCATGGCCTGGTCCTCTAGTACTCCACTGTCAGAACGCTGTGATACAGAGGGTTAACCAGACCATGGCCTGGTCCTCTAGTACTCCACTGTCAGAACGCTGTGATACAGAGGGTTAACCAGACCATGGCCTGGTCCTCTAGTACTCCACTGTCAGAACGCTGTGATACAGAGGGTTAACCAGACCATGGCCTGGTCCTCTAGTACTCCACTGTCAGAACGCTGTGATACAGAGGGTTAACCAGACCATGGCCTGGTCCTCTACTACTCCACTGTCAGAACGCTGTGTAACAGAGGGTTAACCAGACCATGGCCTGGTCCTCTAGTACTCCACTGTCAGAACGCTGTGATACAGAGGGTTAACCAGACCATGGCCTGGTCCTCTAGTACTCCACTGTCAGAACGCTGTGTAACAGAGGGTTAACCAGACCATGGCCTGGTCCTCTAGTACTCCACTGTCAGAACGCTGTGTAACAGAGGGTTAACCAGACCATGGCCTGGTCCTCTAGTACTCCACTGTCAGAACGCTGTGATACAGAGGGTTAACCAGACCATGGCCTGGTCCTCTAGTACTCCACTGTCAGAACGCTGTGATACAGAGGGTTAACCAGACCATGGCCTGGTCCTCTAGTACTCCACTGTCAGAACGCTGTGATACAGAGGGTTAACCAGACCATGGCCTGGTCCTCTAGTACTCCACTGTCAGAACGCTGTGTAACAGAGGGTTAACCAGACCATGGCCTGGTCCTCTAGTGCTCCACTGTCAGAACGCTGTGATACAGAGGGTTAACCAGACCATGGCCTGGTCCTCTAGTACTCCACTGTCAGAACGCTGTGATACAGAGGGTTAACCAGACCATGGCCTGGTCCTCTAGTACTCCACTGTCAGAACGCTGTGATACAGAGGGTTAACCAGACCATGGCCTGGTCCTCTAGTACTCCACTGTCAGAACGCTGTGATACAGAGGGTTAACCAGACCATGGCCTGGTCCTCTAGTACTCCACTGTCAGAACGCTGTGATACAGAGGGTTAACCAGACCATGGCCTGGTCCTCTAGTGCTCCACTGTCAGAACGCTGTGATACAGAGGGTTAACCAGACCATGGCCTGGTCCTCTAGTACTCCACTGTCAGAACGCTGTGATACAGAGGGTTAACCAGACCATGGCCTGGTCCTCTAGTACTCCACTGTCAGAACGCTGTGATACAGAGGGTTAACCAGACCATGGCCTGGTCCTCTAGTACTCCACTGTCAGAACGCTGTGATACAGAGGGTTAACCAGACCATGGCCTGGTCCTCTAGTGCTCCACTGTCAGAACGCTGTGATACAGAGGGTTAACCAGACCATGGCCTGGTCCTCTAGTACTCCACTGTCAGAACGCTGTGATACAGAGGGTTAACCAGACCATGGCCTGGTCCTCTAGTACTCCACTGTCAGAACGCTGTGATACAGAGGGTTAACCAGACCATGGCCTGGTCCTCTAGTACTCCACTGTCAGAACGCTGTGATACAGAGGGTTAACCAGACCATGGCCTGGTCCTCTAGTACTCCACTGTCAGAACGCTGTGATACAGAGGGTTAACCAGACAGACCATGGCCTGGTCCTCTAGGACTCCAGTTTAAACACAGAGAGTAGAGTCAACAACTCCCTTTTTACATGTATGTAGTAATCTTCTGGAAAGTTGCCTTATTAAAACAGAATGCTGTTTTGCCAGCTAGAAAACATCTTCATAAATCTCTTTAATTCCCGTTTGATCCCGTATTTCAGATCAATGTGCTTTAGTGATCAACACTGTCAGCTCTCCCTTAAACAGAGTTATAAACAAACACACAGACACACAAACACTTGTTTCAAGAGCGCTGTGCTTCTTCCCACAAAGAACAATGACTCTCTTGAGCATTTCACTTAAACAGCTCTGATTGGGTATGTCATGTGATGCACTGTAATGGTCAGTAGCTAAGGTAAATAGCATATCAGTCATTGTTTAGAAACGTAACTCAGTAGGACATTCCTGAGGAGAGAGAAACAGGCCCCATATCCCTCTCTCTGTACGGATGGAGGAAACAGGCCCCATATCCCTCTCTCTGTACGGATGGAGGAAACAGGCCCTGTATCCCTCTCTCTGTACGGATGGAGGAAACAGGCCCCGTATCCCTCTCTCTGTATGGATGGAGGAAACAGGCCCCATATCCCTCTCTCTGTATGGATGGAGGAAACAGGCCCTGTATCCCTCTCTCTGTATGGATGGATGAAACAGGCCCCATATCCCTCTCTCTGTACGGATGGAGGAAACAGGCCCCATATCCCTCTCTCTGTACGGATGGAGGAAACAGGCCCTGTATCCCTCTCTCTGTATGGATGGAGGAAACAGGCCCTGTATCCCTCTCTCTGTACGGATGGAGGAAACAGGCCACATATCCCTCTCTCTGTATGGATGGAGGAAACAGGCCCCATATCCCTCTCTCTGTATGGATGGAGGAAACAGGCCCCATATCCCTCTCTCTGTACGGATGGAGGAAACAGGCCCCATATCCCACTCTCTGTACGGATGGAGGAAACAGGCCCCATATCCCTCTCTCTGTATGGATGGAGGAAACAGGCCCCATATCCCTCTCTCTGTATGGATGGAGGAAACAGGCCCCGTATCCCTCTCTCTGTATGGATGGAGGAAACAGGCCCCATATCCCTCTCTCTGTACGGATGGAGGAAACAGGCCCCATATCCCTCTCTCTGTATGGATGGAGGAAACAGGCCCTGTATCCCTCTCTAGTAGAGGGAAGAGGGAAGAGGGGAGAGTAGATGGAGGAGGGGAGAGTAGAGGAGGGTCCAGTCAGAGTAAACAGAGGGTTTGTCAGTCAGTAAATGAAACACCTGGCTCTGATTCCCCAGCAGAGATAAATCACATCTCTGTGACACTCACGATTAATGCACCACAAAATTGTTTTAAAAATGGGACTGCTCTTAGTGGAGTAAATCAAACATTCGTTTTTATTAAAAGTTATTTTCTGAATTTATGGTTTGAATAAGAGGGGTTTGTGTCTCAGATCCAACAGACAATATTTGAAATAATCTTGAATACGCTTCTGGTGTTCAGAACGTTTATCATAATGTGAAGAGAAGTCGGAACAAAACCCCAGAGAACTGATACAGCTTTGAACAAAACCCCAAAGAACTGATACAGCTTTGAACAAAACCCCAGAGAACTGATACAGCTTTGAACAAAAGCCCAGAGAACTGATACAGCTTTGCACAAAACCCCAAAGAACTGATACAGCTTTGAACAAAAGCTCAGAGAACGGATACAGCTTTGAACAAAAGCTCAGAGAACTGATACAGCTTTGATGTGGCGGTTTAACACCCCAGATAACTGATACAGCTTTGATGTGGAGGTTTAACACCCCAGAGAACTGATACAGCTTTGATGTGGAAGGTTTAACACCCCAGAGAACTGATACAGCTTTGATGTGGAAGGTTTAACACCTCAGAGAACTGATACAGCTTTGATGTGGAGGTTTAACACCCCAGAGAACTGATACAGCTTTGATGTGGAAGGTTTAACACCCCAGAGAACTGATACAGCTTTGATGTGGAAGGTTTAACACCCCAGAGAACTGATACAGCTTTGATGTGCAAGGTTTAACACCCCAGAGAACTGATACAGCTTTGATGGGGAGGTTTAACACCCCAGAGAACTGATACAGCTTTGATGTGGAAGGTTTAACACCCCAGAAAACTGATACAGCTTTGATGGGGAGGTTTAACACCCCAGATAACTGATACAGCTTTGATGTGGAAGGTTTAACACCTCAGAGAACTGATACAGCTTTGATGTGGAAGGTTTAACACCCCAGAGAACTGATACAGCTTTGAGGTGGAAGGTTTAACACCCCAGAGAACTAATACAGCTTTGATGTGGAGGTTTAACACCCCAGAGAACTAATACAGCTTTGATGTGGAAGGTTTAACACCTCAGAGAACTGATACAGCTTTGATGTGGAAGGTTTAACACCCCAGAGAACTGATACAGCTTTGATGTGGAAGGTTTAACACCCCAGAGAACTAATACAGCTTTGATGTGGAGGTTTAACACCCCAGAGAACTGATACAGCTTTGATGTGGAGGTTTAACACCCCAGAGAACTGATACAGCTTTGATGTGGAAGGTTTAACACCCCAGAGAACTAATACAGCTTTGATGTGGAGGTTTAACACCCCAGAGAACTAATACAGCTTTGATGTGGAAGGTTTAACACCCCAGATAACTGATACAGCTTTGAGGTGGAGGTTTAACACCCCAGAGAACTGATACAGCTTTGATGTGGAGGTTTAACACCCCAGAGAACTGATACAGCTTTGATGTGGAAGGTTTAACACCCCAGAGAACTGATACAGCTTTGATGTGGAGGTTTAACACCCCAGATAACTGATACAGCTTTGATGTGGAAGGTTTAACACCCCAGAGAACTGATACAGCTTTGATGTGGAGGTTTAACACCCCAGAGAACTGATACAGCTTTGAGGTGGAGGTTTAACACCCCAGAGAACTGATACAGCTTTGAGGTGGAAGGTTTAACACCCCAGAGAACTGATACAGCTTTGATGTGGAGGTTTAACACCCCAGAGAACTGATACAGCTTTGATGTGGAGGTTTAACACCCCAGAGAACTGATACAGCTTTGATGTGGAGGTTTAACACCCCAGAGAACTGATACAGCTTTGAGGTGGAGGTTTAACACCCCAGAGAACTGATACAGCTTTGATGTGGAGGTTTAACACCCCAGAGAACGAATACAGCTTTGAGGTGGAGGTTTAACACCCCAGAGAACTGATACAGCTTTGATGTGGAAGGTTTAACACCCCAGAGAACTGATACAGCTTTGATGTGGAAGGTTTAACACCCCAGAGAACTGATACAGCTTTGAGGTGGAAGGTTTAACACCCCAGAGAACTGATACAGCTTTGATGTGGAGGTTTAACACCCCAGAGAACTGATACAGCTTTGATGTGGAAGGTTTAACACCCCAGAGAACTGATACAGCTTTGATGTGGCGGTTTAACACCCCAGAGAACTGATACAGCTTTGATGTGGAAGGTTTAACACCCCAGAGAACTGATACAGCTTTGATGTGGAAGGTTTAACACCCCAGAGAACTGATACAGCTTTGAGGTGGAAGGTTTAACACCCCAGATAACTGATACAGCTTTGATGTGGAGGTTTAACACCCCAGAGAACTGATACAGCTTTGATGTGGAGGTTTAACACCCCAGAGAACTGATACAGCTTTGATGTGGAGGTTTAACACCCCAGAGAACTGATACAGCTTTGAGGTGGAGGTTTAACACCCCAGAGAACTGATACAGCTTTGATGTGGAGGTTTAACACCCCAGAGAACTGATACAGCTTTGATGTGGAAGGTTTAACACCCCAGAGAACTGATACAGCTTTGATGTGGAGGTTTAACACCCCAGAGAACTGATACAGCTTTGATGTGGAAGGTTTAACACCCCAGAGAACTGATACAGCTTTGAGGTGGAAGGTTTAACACCCCAGAGAACTGATACAGCTTTGATGTGGAGGTTTAACACCCCAGAGAACTGATACAGCTTTGAGGTGGAAGGTTTAACACCCCAGAGAACTGATACAGCTTTGCTGTGGCGGTTTAACACCCCAGAGAACTGATACAGCTTTGATGTGGAAGGTTTAACACCCCAGAGAACTGATACAGCTTTGATGTGGAAGGTTTAACACCCCAGAGAACTGATACAGCTTTGAGGTGGAAGGTTTAACACCCCAGAGAACTGATACAGCTTTGATGTGGAAGGTTTAACACCCCAGAGAACTGATACAGCTTTGCTGTGGCGGTTTAACACCCCAGAGAACTGATACAGCTTTGATGTGGAAGGTTTAACACCCCAGAGAACTGATACAGCTTTGATGTGGAAGGTTTAACACCCCAGAGAACTGATACAGCTTTGAGGTGGAAGGTTTAACACCCCAGAGAACTGATACAGCTTTGATGTGGAGGTTTAACACCCCAGAGAACTGATACAGCTTTGATGTGGAGGTTTAACACCCCAGAGAACTGATACAGCTTTGATGTGGAAGGTTTAACACCCCAGAGAACTGATACAGCTTTGATGGGGAGGTTTAACACCCCAGAGAACTGATACAGCTTTGATGTGGAAGGTTTAACACCTCAGAGAACTGATACAGCTTTGATGTGGAAGGTTTAACACCTCAGATAACTGATACAGCTTTGATGTGGAGGTTTAACACCTCAGAGAACTGATACAGCTTTGATGTGGAAGGTTTAACACCCCAGAGAACTGATACAGCTTTGAGGTGGAAGGTTTAACACCCCAGAGAACTGATACAGCTTTGATGTGGAGGTTTAACACCCCAGAGAACGAATACAGCTTTGATGTGGAAGGTTTAACACCCCAGATAACTGATACAGCTTTGATGTGGAAGGTTTAACACCCCAGAGAACTGATACAGCTTTGATGTGGAAGGTTTAACACCCCAGAGAACTGATACAGCTTTGATGTGGAAGGTTTAACACCCCAGAGAACTGATACAGCTTTGATGTGGCGGTTTAACACCCCAGAGAACTGATACAGCTTTGATGTGGAGGTTTAACACCCCAGAGAACTGATACAGCTTTGATGTGGAAGGTTTAACACCTCAGAGAACTGATACAGCTTTGATGTGGAGGTTTAACACCCCAGAGAACTGATACAGCTTTGATGTGGAAGGTTTAACACCCCAGAGAACTGATACAGCTTTGAGGTGGCAGGTTTAACACCCCAGATAACTGATACAGCTTTGAGGTGGCAGGTTTAACACCCCAGAGAACTAATACAGCTTTGATGTGGAGGTTTAACACCCCAGAGAACTGATACAGCTTTGAGGTGGAAGGTTTAACACCCCAGAGAACTGATACAGCTTTTATGTGGAAGGTTTAACACCCCAGAGAACTGATACAGCTTTGAGGTGGAGGTTTAACACCCCAGAGAACTGATACAGCTTTGATGTGGAAGGTTTAACACCCCAGAGAACTGATACAGCTTTGAGGTGGAGGTTTAACACCCCAGATAACTGATACAGCTTTGATGTGGAAGGTTTAACACCCCAGAGAACTGATACAGCTTTGATGTGGAGGTTTAACACCCCAGAGAACTGATACAGCTTTGATGTGGAGGTTTAACACCCCAGAGAACTGATACAGCTTTGATGGGGAGGTTTAACACCCCAGAGAACTGATACAGCTTTGATGTGGAAGGTTTAACACCTCAGAGAACTAATACAGCTTTGATGTGGAGGTTTAACACCCCAGAGAACTGATACAGCTTTGATGTGGAAGGTTTAACACCCCAGAGAACTGATACAGCTTTGAGGTGGAGGTTTAACACCCCAGAGAACTGATACAGCTTTGATGTGGAGGTTTAACACCCCAGAGAACTGATACAGCTTTGAGGTGGAGGTTTAACACCCCAGATAACTGATACAGCTTTGATGTGGAAGGTTTAACACCCCAGAGAACTGATACAGCTTTGATGGGGAGGTTTAACACCCCAGAGAACTGATACAGCTTTGAGGTGGAAGGTTTAACACCCCAGAGAACTGATACAGCTTTTATGTGGAGGTTTAACACCCCAGAGAACTGATACAGCTTTGATGTGGAAGGTTTAACACCCCAGATAACTGATACAGCTTTGAGGTGGAGGTTTAACACCCCAGAGAACTGATACAGCTTTGATGTGGAGGTTTAACACCCCAGAGAACTGATACAGCTTTGATGTGGAGGTTTAACACCCCAGAGAACTGATACAGCTTTGAGGTGGAGGTTTAACACCCCAGATAACTGATACAGCTTTGATGTGGAAGGTTTAACACCCCAGAGAACTGATACAGCTTTGATGTGGAGGTTTAACACCCCAGAGAACTGATACAGCTTTGATGGGGAGGTTTAACACCCCAGATAACTGATACAGCTTTGATGTGGAAGGTTTTTATTTATCCAGTTTTTTTTGTAAATTTTTCTGTGGGAACGTCTTGATGGATAGACAGTATTTCCCTGTGTCCCTAGTGATATAACGTACGTATCAGATAACATGTGAGCTGATTTCCCGGAGAAAGAGAGAACGTCACGTCCAATGTCATTACTAATCATTAGAAGAGGTGGTTTTGTGTTTGTTGAGTCGCATTCGAAGGAGTGCAGGAAGGGAGATGGATGTTGGTGAATATGAGCCATAACGCTGTGCGTCTGAGTACTCAGAACTGACCACTGTGTGGGGTTGTCTGTCATCCAGTGAATGTTTCTACTTTAGTCAGCTTCCTGTGGGCTGGAGGACAGGACAGTTCTGTCTCTCTCTGCCCTAGGATAGTTGTGGGATAGCTGCCTGTTTTCTGCTGGGTTTTCTCTTAGAGGGGGTAGAGACCGTGTGTTTCTGCTGGGTTTTCTCTTAGAGGGGGTAGAGACCGTGTGGTTCTGCTGGGTTTTCTCTTAGAGGGGGTAGAGACCGTGTGGTTCTGCTGGGTTTTCTCTTAGAGGGGGTAGAGACTGTGTGTTTCTGTTGGGGTTTCTCTTAGAGGGGGTAGAGACCGTGTGTTTCTGTTGGGGTTTCTCTTAGAGGGGGTAGAGACCGTGTGTTTCAGCTGGGTTTTCCCTTAGAGGGGGTAGAGACCGTGTGTTTCTGTGTTCTGGTATCTGCTGACTTCTGTCTACAGCTTGTGGTTCATTCCCTGAAGATATGTGGCTCCTCTGAAGTTCCTCTCAGGGTTTCTACTCTGTGAGAAGAGGAACCACAACACTTGTATTTCTCAGCCGGCATTTAAAGGTTTAGTGGGATTAGGGGTTTATTCCTGTATGTCTGTCTGTCCCTGCCATTCATTAAACATGTCTGTCTGTCCCTGCCATTCATTAAACCTGTCTGTCTGTCTGTCCCTGCCATTCATTAAACCTGTCTGTCTGTCTGTCCCTGCCATTCATTAAACCTGTCTGTCTGTCTGTCCCTGCCATACGTTAAACCTGTCTGTTGTTGTCTGAATGACTCTGTTTCAGACTTTGTAATCAGGTCTTTGTGACCCAGTTGGGTAAACTGTCTCTTTGCTGTAGTTCCCCATGTAGTAGACTATCGCCTTCCTCCCATTCATTCACTATGGACACAATGTCCACTAACCCCCTCTCATAGTGCCTTGTCACTGTGGCATTCAGGGATCTGCAGCAGCAGCATCACTCACACCTTGTCACTGTGGCATTCAGGGATCTGCAGCAGCAGCATCACTCACACCTTGTCACTGTGGCATTCAGGGATCTGCAGCAGCAGCATCACTCACACCTTGTCACTGTGGCATTCAGGGATCTGCAGCAGCAGCATCACTCACACCTTGTCACTGTGGCATTCAGGGATCTGCAGCAGCAGCATCACTCACACCTTGTCACTGTGGCATTCAGGGATCTGCAGCATCACTCACACCTGGTCACTGTGGCATTCAGGGATCTGCAGCAGCAGCATCACTCACACCTTGTCACTGTGGCATTCAGGGATCTGCAGCATCACTCACACCTTGTCACTGTGGCATTCAGGGATCTGCAGCAGCAGCATCACTCACACCTTGTCACTGTGGCATTCAGGGATCTGCAGCATCACTCACACCTTGTCACTGTGGCATTCAGGGATCTGCAGCAGCAGCATCACTCACACCTTGTCACTGTGGCATTCAGGGATCTGCAGCAGCAGCATCACATGCCTCATCATTGTGTCATGGCACACGAGGGGAAGACCTTTTCACTGAGCTTCCCTGAAGTGTCCGTGTTGTTGTGTCCTGCTGTCAGTCAGGCCGGGAGAGGGAGTGACAGGAGGGGAATGGGGGGTCAGGGGGTAGACTGTGTGTGTGTGGGGGAAGACAGTTTGAGTCATCTTTCTGTCCGTCAGTGAGAAGCCTTCCTCTCTCTCTCGCTCTGTCTGTCTGCGTCTTTGTCTGTCTGTCAGGTCTGATTCTCTCTCTCTCTCTCTCTCTCTCTCTCTCTCTCTCTCTCTCTCTCTCTCTCTCTCTCTCTCTCTCTCTCTCTCTCTCTCTAACAATTCAATTTCAATTTAAGGGCTTTATTGGCATGGGAAACGTGTGTTAACATTGCCAAAGCAAGTGAAATAGATAATAAACAAAAGTGAAATAAACAATAAATATGAACAGTAAACATTACACTCAGAAGTTCCAAAAGAATTAAGACATTTCAAATGTCATATTATGTCTATATACAGTGTTGTAACAATGTGCAAATAGTTAAAGTACAAAAAGGAAAATAAATAAACATAAATATAGGTTGTATGTGGCAACAGGTCTGGTATTTCACTTAATAGATATGGGAGTTCATCAAAATTGGATTTGTTTTCAAATTCTTTGTGGATCGCTGTAATCTGAGGGAAGTATGTGTCTCTAATATGGTCATACATTTGGCAGGAGGTTAGGAAGTGCAGCTCAGTTTCCACCTCATTTTGTGGGCAGTGTGCACATAGCCTGTCTTCTCTTGAGAGCCAGGTCTGCCTACGGCGGCCTTTCTCAATAGCAAGGCTATGCTCACTGAGTCTGTACATAGTCAAAGCTTTCCTTAAATTTGGTTCAGTCACAGTGGTCAGGTATTCTGCCACTGTGTACTCTCTGTTTAGGGCCAAATAGCATTCTAGTTTGCTCTGTTTTTTTTGATAATTCTTTCCAATGTGTCAAGTAATTCTCTTTTTGTTTTCTCATGATTTGGTTGGGTCTAATTGTGTTGCTGTCCTGGGGCTCTGTGGGGTCTGTTTGTGTTTGTGAACAGAGCCCCAGAACCAGCTGGCTGAGGGGACTCTTCTCCAAGTTCATCTCTCTGTAGGTGATGGCTTTGTTATGGAAGGTTTGGGAATCGCTTCCTTTTAAGTGGTTGTAGAATTTAATGGCTCTTTTCTGGATTTTGATCATTAGTGGGTATTGGCCTAATTCTGCTCTGCATGCGTTATTTGGTGTTTTACATTGTACACTGAGGATATTTTTGCAGGTTTCTGCATGCAGTCTCTCTCTCTCTCTCTCTCTCTCTCTCTCTCTCTCTCTCTCTCTCTCTCTCTCTCTCCCTCTCTCTCTCTCTCTCTCTATATATAGATCTATCTCAGAGGGGGGAGAGGGAGGCAGGATTCGGAGGGACAGGGAGGGTAGAAGATCACTCCTCAGCTGTCCCGGCCTCATAAAGGTTCTGATCCAGGGAGGCAGGGCTGCAGTGTGGAGCGGTGACTCTGTGACTCCGGGCCTTCCTGTGGCAGGATGGAGCAGGATGGAGGGTTCTAAGAATACAAACTGCTCCGCTGGTCTGGCCTGTTACACACACAGCTGGACTGGACGGATGGACACTTGATCTGGAGAGCTCCCAGTTTTCACCCAACAGAGTAACGCATGGGTTCTACTAGTGTTACATTACTCTGTGGGCAGTGTGTGTGTGTGTGTGTGTGTGTGTGTGTGTGTGTGTGTGTGTGTGTGTGTGTGTGTGTCGGTGTGTGTCAGTCATACTATGGTATTTTTCTGTTGTCACTTCTGCACCTGATATGTTTACATTTGAGCATCCTGTGGGGTGACTTTGAGTCATCTTTCCGTCCTTCAGTGAGTAGCCTCTCCTCTCTCTCTCTCTCTCTCTCTCTCTCTCTCTCTCGCTCCCTCGCTCTCTCTCTCTCTCTCCATTATATGAGGCCTGTCACTGGGCAGAGCAGGTGTGGTATGCAGGACTTGAGATAGTGAATGTGAGACAGTGAAGTAGTATGGACTGTGATTGTCTCCAGTGTTACACCTCCTTTTCCTCTCCTCAGTGTTCCCTCCATCAGTCTGATTAGGACAGGGACAAGGCCGTGGGGAAGCGTGCTTATGATCCCTGCAGAGTTTTCCCCTGGCTGCCACGGTACACTGACATGTGGTAGGCAACATTCCGGTAATATTCCACCAACATTCCCTCAGTGTTCCAGCTACCAGAGAGCCCTCTGTCACACGGTAGGTGGATGGAACACTGCCGCGTTCCCGTGGTGTTCCCGGAGGAGGGAGAAACCTCAGGAATGTGCCGATGCCTTCAGATGTCCATGTGTGAAGACACAAGCACCCTCTAGAACTCTGCACAGCTCTGTGGCTGGGGGGACAGAATGGATCATTACTTAATGCTCATCTAATAAGAGACATTGCAACCCAGGGTGCCCTGTTAGACTTTAAAGAAGTTGGCTGGTTAGGGGATGGGATCTAAGAACATAGTGGCTGGTTAGGGGATGGGATCTAAGAACATAGTGGCTGGTTAGGGGATGGGATCTAAGGACATAGTGGCTGGTTAGGGGATGGGATCTAAGAACATAGTGGCTGGTTAGGGGATGGGATCTAAAAACATAGTGGCTGGTTAGGGGATGGGATCTAAAAACATAGTGGCTGGTTAGGGGATGGGATCTAAGAACATAGTGGCTGGTTAGGGGATGGGATCTAAGAACATAGTGGCTGGTTAGGGGATGGGATCTAAGAACATAGTGGCTGGTTAGGGGATGCGATCTAAAAACATAGTGGCTGGTTAGGGGATGGGATCTAAGAGCATAGTGGCTGGTTAGGGGATGGGATCTAATAACATAGTGGCTGATTAGGGGATGGGATCTAAAAACATAGTGGCTGGTTAGGGGGTGGGATCTAAGAACATAGTGGCTGGTTAGGGGATGGGATCTAAGAACATAGTGGCTGGTTAGGGGATGGGATCTAAGAACATAGTGGCTGGTTAGGGGATAGGATCAAAGAACATAGTGGCTGGTTAGGGGATGGGATCTATAAACATAGTGGCTGGTTAGGGGATGGGATCTAAGGACATAGTGGCTGGTTAGGGGATGGGATCTAAAAACATAGTGGCTGGTTAGGGGATGAGATCTAAGAACATAGTGGCTGGTTAGGGGATGGGATCTAAGAACATAGTGGCTGATTAGGGGATGGGATCTAAGAAGATAGTGGCTGGTTAGGGGATAGGATCTAAGAACATAGTGGCTGGTTAGGGGATGGGATCTAAGAACATAGTGGCTGGTTAGGGGATGGGATCTAAGAACATAGTGGCTGGTTAGGGGATGGGATCAAAGAACATAGTGGCTGGTTAGGGGATGGGATCTAAGAACATAGTGGCTGGTTAGGGGATGGGATCTAAGAACATAGTGGCTGGTTAGGGGATGGGATCTAAGAACATAGTGGCTGGTTAGGGGATGGGATCTAAGAACATAGTGGCTGGTTAGGGGATGGGATCAAAGAACATAGTGGCTGGTTAGGGGATGGGATCTATAAACATAGTGGCTGGTTAGGGGATGGGATCTAAGGACATAATGGCTGGTTATGGGATGGGATCTAAAAACATAGTGGCTGGTTAGGGGATGAGATCTAAGAACATAGTGGCTGGTTAGGGGATGGGATCTAAGAACATAGTGGCTGGTTAGGGGATGGGATCTAAGAAGATAGTGGCTTGTTAGGGGATAGGATCTAAAAACATAGTGGCTGGTTAGAGGATGGGATCTAAGAACATAGTGGCTGGTTAGGGGATGGGATCTGAACATAGTGGCTGATTAGGGGATGGGATCTAAGAACATAGTGGCTGGTTAGGGGATGGGATCTAAGAACATAGTGGCTGATTAGGGGATGGGATCTAAGAAGATAGTGGCTGGTTAGGGGATAGGATCTAAGAACATAGTGGCTGGTTAGGGGATGGGATCTAAAAACATAGTGGCTGGTTAGGGGATGAGATCTAAAAACATAGTGGCTTGTTAGGGGATGGGATCTAAGAACATAGTGGCTGGTTAGGGGATAGGATCTAAGAACATAGTGGCTGGTTAGGGGATGGGATCTAAGAACATAGTGGCTGGTTAGGGGATGGGATCTAAGAACATAGTGGCTGGTTAGGGGATGGGATCTAAGAACATAGTGGCTGGTTAGGGGATGAGATCTAAGAACATAGTGGCTGGTTAGGGGATGGAATCTAACCTGGTGGTGCAGGGATCTCTCTCTACCCTGGTGGTGCAGGGATCTCTCTCAACCCTGGTGGTGCAGGGATCTCTCTCTACCCTGGTGGTGCAGGGATCTCTCTCTACCCTGGTGGTGCAGGGATCTCTCTCTACCCTGGTGGTGCAGGGATCTCTCTCTACCCTGGTGGTGCAGGGACCTCTCTCTACCCTGGTGGTGCAGGGATCTCTCTCTACCCTGGTAGTGCAGGGACCTCTCTCTACCCTGGTGGTGCAGGGATCTCTCTCTACCCTGGTGGTGCAGGGACCTCTCTCTACCCTGGTGGTGCAGGGATCTCTCTCTACCCTGGTGGTGCAGGGACCTCTCTCTACCCTGGTAGTGCAGGGACCTCTCTCTACCCTGGTGGTGCAGGGACCTCTCTCTGCCGTGGTGGTGCAGGGACCTCTCTCTACCCTGTTGGTACAGGGACCTCTCTCTACCCTGGTGGTGCAGGGATCTCTCTGCCCTGGTGGTGCAGCCAGGGAAAGTGATCTGCCATAACATTGTGTTTTATTGCCCCAGTGTGAGCCATTTGTCCCGGCCATGAAGGTCAGGGGCTGGGTTTGGCATCAGAGCCTAGCCATGGTGGGGAAGCTGAATACTGCTGGCCTGGCTGACATGGGATAGTTCTGGATTCATATGATGTACAGTAAGGCCAGGTCTGAGTTCTGGAGTCATGTGACTGTACCTTCAGTAAGCCCCAGGTCTGAGTTCTGTAGTCATGTGATTGTACCTTCTTTAAGCCCAGGTCTAGTTAACCACAGAGCGAAGCCTTTTGTGTGTTGGACTGAGCAGACAGCTCTACATCCACAGAGAGAAGCCTGCTGTGTGTTGGACTGAGCAGACAGCTCTAATGGGGTGGTGTTATTTCTTCTCCATACCTCTCTCCCTCTCCCCCTCATCCCCCTCTCTCTCCCTCTCCCCTTCCATACCTCTCTCCCTCCATCCCTCTCTCTCTCTCTCTCTCTCTCTCTCTCTCTTCTCTCTCTCTCTCTCTCCTCTCTCTCTCTCTCTCTCTCTTTCTCTCTCTCTCCC
>NW_028163979.1:0-23960 GCF_964263955.1 Coregonus lavaretus | reverse complement strand
CTTTCTGCCTTGAATCAGTCCTTTTGGAAGCTGTAAGCCTTTCTCGTGTTTTATAAGAACTCTTGGGATAGAACACTTCTAAGCAGTATATTGTATCCAATCCCATGTTTCCATTTCTGACCTCTCAATCTATTTTCTGTTATCTCTCACACCCAATAAACAGTTTTCATACGTTGACGCAGCCGGCAACACAATAAGCGAGGTTCAGATGACCTTCCTGAAACTACTGACGGCCTCGGCCAGGCAGAACTTCACCTATAGCTGCTACAAGTCTGTGGTGTGGCACGATGAGACCACAGACAGCTACGACAAGGCGCTGCGATTCCTAGGATCCAACGACGAGGAGATGTCCTGCGACAGCAACCCCTACATCAGGCCCCTCACAGACGGATGCGCGGTAAGGGCTTCCCCTCGATACTGCCTGTCCGTTATAGTGATAGTTCAAGTACTTTTGGGAAAGTCTGTCAAGTATGTAAAATGTCCCCATTGATTGTTTTGTTGGACTTGTTTCATAGCTCCAATGAGGTTGTGTCTGACTGCTGAAAGTGTTAAACATTTTTTTTTTTTTAAATATTCTCTCTTTACAGACGAGGAAGGGCTATGGAAAGACTGTTATGGAGATTAATACTCCCAAGATCGATCAGGTTCCCATCATCGATGTCAGGTTGAATGACTTTGGAGATGCCAGCCAGAAGTTTGGATTTGAAGTGGGTCCAGTCTGCTTCCTTGGCTAACTGCTTCCTTGGCTAATTAAAAAACAATTTTAAGTAGGTCCAGTCTGCTTCCTTGGCTAACTGCTTCCTTGGCTAAAAAGAAAAACAACACTTGGCGGGGTCAAGACATTTTGGATACCACCAAACCCCCCCCAACCAAGACCCCAACCCAGCCCCCCTTACCAAACCCCCCCCCAACCAAGACCCCAACCCAGCCCCCCTTTCCAAACCCCCCAACCCAGCCCCCCAACCTTTTCCATACCACCTAACCCCAGTACCCAGCCCCCCCCCCACCTTTTTCCATGTGACATTCAAGTTTTTAATAAGAAATGATGCAGGGAACAGGTCTTGCTTGCCATGTATGTTTTACCAGGACAAGACTTGTTGCCCTTGTAGGGCTAGAATCACATGACTTAAACCTGTTATGGAGCAAAGGTGAAGGACATTTGAAGGTGTTGCAGAGCAGAACAGGAGAAAAACGAGGGAGGTCGAGAGACGAGAGAGAAAGAGAAAGAAAGAGAGAGACCTCTTTTCTGGATTCTCCAGGTGCTGTACAAAAATAAATACTACAATGGTGCTTGTTCAAAACACACAAAAATTAAGAGGTGCTAAGAAAGAAGGTGTATTTTGATAATATTTTTTAAAATTATTATTATTTTGTACAATACTGTTATTTCTGAATCGACTTTCAAAACTTGCATGTGTATCAGAATCTCATCTGGCACTTAATTTCAATATTCAAAAAATAAATAAAATATATATATTAAAGAAATTAATAAAGACAGACAGAAATAAAACATAATTATATTTTGTCGATAAATACATACAGTGTACCTAATAATGTATCCCCTTTGTATATATTGACCATCCAAAGCTATATGTTATTTGCAGTTTTGCCTTTCGAAAACAACTTTCACCAACTCTCATATTGCAACACATCCCACTAATGTTGTGATACTGTGCTTGTATTAAGCAATCATGGCATTCGTTTTACTTTTTATTGAACTCTACTTGTGCTTTTCATTCTATTCAAATCTATTTTTTTTTTTTTGTACATTTTTGGGGGGTTGTATACCTCAAACTTTCTTGATAACCATTAAGATCCGAGGATGTTATGCCCTGAATATACCTTGGTTAAACAATTAAGTTGATATATTTGGGGGGGGGGGGGGGGGGGTATTTAAGAGAAATCCTTACGGGTTAGACATCCTCTGTTCAGATCCTTCTGTGATGCATTGATAAGAACTTTAGGTGACCCATTTTTGTAACTAAAATGAGAAAATGTTTTAATGTGCTTTTTATGGTTCATTTAAACATTAAAACTGGATTCTAAACTACATTGAACAAAATGTCTGCATTGTTTGTTTTACATTTTTTTTGTAAAAGAGAGAGGACAGGAGATGTGGCATCAATGCACTACCAAGCTACAGATTGTCACACCAGATAATGTGATTTAACCAGTGTTTTTTTTGGTACCATTATACTGGGAGTTACAGGTTAGCTACTGTTTGGTGTAGCACAGAAAATGATGGACCGTAAAATGTCAATTTCCAGTTGCAGGGTGTCTATTTGAATTTAGAAAATGATCTGTTATTAAAATAAATATTATTTTTTTTTGCTCCATGAAGTAATCCAACAATGTGTACGCTGCCATCTTGTCTGTTTCAAGTCTTCTCTCATTGATCGACACAGGTGTCTGTCTTCACGACATGCGGCACTTTTGGGGGGGAACAACCTGTCTCAATCAATGAGAGAAGATTTGAAAAAGACAAGATGGCAGCGTACACATTGTTGGATTACTTCATGGAGAATTTATTTTATTTATTTTAATAACGGATCATTTTCTAAATTCAAACGGACCCCCTGCAACTGGACACTGTCATTTTATGAGACTGCTGTTTCCACGAGTCGAGGACGAAGACAGTATCGCAACGCTAAGGGTTGTCAGAAACTCTCTGTGCTACATCAAACAGTACCAAACCTGCAACTCCCAGTATAATGGATGCCAATATGTTTTGGTTAAGTCACATTATCTGGTGTGGCAATCTATAGATATGTTCTACCATGAATTGTATTGTTGTTTAAAGCACTTCAAGGTATTATATGGAGGTTGTGTGAATCTTCAAGGACATTGGACAACACAAACGATGATTGTCTCTCTTTGAACAATACTGACAATACTTTTCATGGATTTAGTTTCCTGGTAATGCTGAAAAAAATCTATGAACAAATATGAACAAATTAAATCAACGTTTCATAACATCTACATGGTGAGTTCAATAATATTTAAGAATGACAGATGTTTTATTTTTCAATAAGATTACCACCAGACATGATCAAGACCTTTGGGAAACCTTATTGGGGAAACGAGACAGTCTGGAAAAGTTGAAATGCTATTGAGGCTGTCAATGTGCTGATTTCAGAGGGAGTTTAAGAAGTTCATTATAACTTAGCTTTTTGCTTGTATATAGTGTACTGTATGTAATGTTGCTGTGAATACAGGATATCTCATTAGCATGTTATTAAGCCTTTCCAATATCTTAATTTGATTATTTAAGGAAATTGATGCACACAAGGATGTGAATCCACTTGAAAATGTAAGTCTGGGTCGCACATTTAGTTGTCTTTCTGTTGCTGTATGTATGAGTTCAACAGGATGTATTTCAGTGGCTCTCTGTATGATTTCAACAGGATGTATTTCAGTGGCTCTCTGGATGAGTTCAACAGGATGTATTTCTGGGGCTCTCTGTATGAGTTCAACAGGATGTCTTTCTGGGGCTCTCTGTATGAGTTCAACATGATATATTTCAGTGGCTGTCTGTATGAGTTCAAAAGGATGTCTTTCTGGGGCTCTCTGCATGAGTTCAACAGGATGTCTTTCAGTGGCTGTCTGTATGAGTTCAACAGGATATACTGTATTTCTGTGGCTGTCTGTATGAGTTCAACAGGATATACTGTATTTCTGTGGCTGTCTGTATGAGTTCAACAGGATCTGGATGCCATCCTTTACTTTAAAATAGTTTGTACAAAAAATATATATATATTGATTATACGATGAATTGATGTTATAACGGTCGTAAACGTTACATGTGGATAGTGCCATTTTCTAAATTGTATATTTTGACTGAATAATTACAAGTAGACTGCACTATAATAAAATAGAATCTATCATTTCAGTCGGACAACAAGTTTAGCTTGTTTAGTATTAACTCCAGTGTGTTGTCATAGCTAGTGGGGTCAGATTGTGTGTGGTGTCTTTTTTTTTTTTTTTTCAGACGACAACGTGCTGTGATTTTTCTTTCTCTCTGAATGAGTTCTGTTGTTGACAGTTGCAGTGAGTGGTTCAGAAACTAAACTTGAGTGCTAGAAGAATATTGGGACCATGATTACCTGGAGTGTTTTGTGTAATCACTGCTTGCAAACATGATTTTTTTAATCCGATCTGATTTGAAAACTAATGAAAACGTGTTCTCTTAAACTGGTTTCCTTTCTTCGACAATGGGGTTTGGACATCAAACAACCTTAAAGGCACTGCATGGTCAATCCGTGGTCTGCATTGGCCGTGCAGCATTTACGGTGATATGACCTCTGCAGAGGTCAGGGCATTCATCATTATTGCGCTTGGCCGAGCAGCGCAGAGCTGTTGTGAAGTAAGCTGTCAAGGAAGTGAGTTTGTGTTTATACAGGACCTCCCGCCCTCACCTACCATCAACCAATCATGTCAATGCGGAGATAAACGGAGCCCTCTGCGTTGTTACAGAATTTGAGAGGCGCACGGCGATGCGGCACGGAGCTCAATTTGGCCTCTGCGAATGGATGGTGCAATTGCATCAAACCATCCATACGTTGCCTCCCACCACATTTTAGGATCAAGCATAAATTGGCTCTTACACCAATCGATGGACAAAACTGATGGAGTGGAGATTTAACTCGACAGGGGGGGTCTCTCAAAAACAAAACAAAAAGGCAAATAATCTGACAAAAAATTAATCTTCACGATTTCTGTCACCGCTTGAGATCAAAAACGACAGTCAGATGTATTTTTTTTTTTCATGAAAAAACTTTTTTCTACCACAAAGAGAGTGGAGAATCAAATCATTGAGAATCACATAACTGACAAGTCCATCCAGAAGTAACAAAGGATTTCTTAATTCTTCTCTTCTTCTTGGAGCTGGGTCTTTGTAGAGAGAACCAACGGGAATATACATCAGAGGGGGGGATGCTAAAAACCAGGACATGCTCTCTCTGTTCCATATCATTTTATGAAAGATTGTGTTTGTCAGAAACATATGGGGCCTGCCAAGTGTCTTGGCACACACAAAGCCCTGTTCTGAACAACAGACAGTGAAGCTGAAGCAACATAACTTTTTTCAGAGTTTATAAAAATGAGTCTGAAGTTCTAAGAAGAACTAAAGAACAGATGGACAACGTAGTCAGTGAGTCCCAGAACGCAAAGTATGACTAGAGAGTGACGTTGGTGTTTTCGCAGAGCCTTTGTATGGAATTCAAATCAAAGTCTATTGGTCGCGTACGCCTTTTAGCAGGAGTGTTATAGCGGTGCAGAGAAATGCCTTGTCGCTAGCTCCTGACAACGCAGTCAAAGAATGCTGAGTTGCATCCAAAGAACACCATACCTACTGTGAAGCATGGGGGTGGAAACATCATGGAGGAATGGGGGTGGATCTGCATGGAGGAATGGGCCAAAATACCAGCAACAGTGTGTGAAAACCTTGTGAAGACTTACAGAAAACGTTTGACCTGTGTCATTGCCAACAAAGGGTATATAACAAAGTATTGAGAAACTTTTGTTATTGACCAAATACTTATTTTCCACCATAATTTGCAAATAAAATCATAATAAATCCTACAATGTGATTTTCTGGAGAAAAAAAAATCTCATTTTGTCTGTCATAGTTGACGTGTACCTATGATGGATTACAGGCGTGTACAGAAAACCAAATTACAGAGGAGGAACTTCTGGATGCAATCAAAGCCTTTAAGTCCGAGATTACTCCAGGGTTGGATGACATACCATACGTATGTACTAAGAGGACCGTTATTAGCATATTTTAACCACTCCTATAAAAATTGTAGATCAGATAATCAACAAGAAGCACTGATTTCATTGTTACTGAAACAGGATCTAAGTGGTAAACACAGTTGAAGTCGGAGGTTTGCATACACTTAGGTTGGAGTCATTAAAACTCGTTTTTCAACCACTCCACACATTTCTTGTTAACAAACTATAGTTTTGGCAAGTCGGTTAGGACATCTACTTTGTGCATGACACAAGTAATTTTTCCAACAATTGTTTACAGACAGATTATTTCGCTTATAATTCACTGTATCACAATTCCAGTTGTCAGAAGTTTACATACACTAAGTTGACTGTGCCTTTAAACAGCTTTCCAGAAAATGATGTCATGGCTTTAGAAGCTTCTGAAAGGCTAATTGACATCATTTGAGTCAATTGGAGGTGTACCTGTGGATGTATTTCAAGGCCTACCTTCAAACTCAGTGCCTCTTTGCTTGACATCATGGGAAAATCAAAAGAAATCAGCCAAGACCTCAGAAAATAAATTGTAGACGTCCACAAGTCTGGTTCATCCTTGGGAGCAATTTCCAAACATCTGAAGGTACCACGTTCATCTGTACAAACAATAGTACGCAAGTATAAACACCATGGGACCACGCAGCCGTCATAACGCTCAGGAAGGAGACGCGTTCTGTCTCCTAGAGATGAACGTACTTTGGTGCGAAAAGTGCAAATCAATCCCAGAACAACAGCAAAGGACCTTGTGAAGATGCTGGCGGAAACAGGTACAAAAGTATCTATATCCACAGTAAAACAAGTCCTATATCGACATAACCTGAAAGGCAGCTCAGCAAGGAAGAAGCCACTGCTCCAAAACCACCATAAAAAAGCCAGACTACGGTTTGCAACTGCACATGGGGACAAAGATCGTACTTTTTTGAGAAATGTCCTCTGGTCTGATGAAACAAAAATAGAACTGTTTGGCCATAATGATCATCGTTATGTTTGGAGGAAAAAGGGGTTGCTTGCAAGCCAAAGAACACCATCTCAACCATGAAGCACGGGGGTGGCAGCATCATGCTGTGGGGGTGCTTTGCTGCAGGAGGGACTGGTGCACTTCACAAAATAGATGGCATCACGAGGAAGGAAAATTATGTGGATATATTGAAACAACATCTCAAGAAATCAGTCAGGAAGTTAAAGCTGGGTCGCAAATGGGTCTTCCAAATGGACAATGACCCCAAGCATACTTCCAAAGTTGTGGAAAAATGGCTTAAGGACAACAAAGTCAAGGTATTGGTGTGGCCATCACAAAGCCCTGACCTCAATCCTATAGAACATTTGTCGTCAGAAATGAAAAAGCGTGTGCGAGCAAGGAGGCCTACAAACCTGACTCAGTTACACCAGCTCTGTCAGGAGGAATGGGCCAAAATTCACCCAACTTATTGTGGGAAGCTTGTGGAAGGCTACCCGAAACATTTGACCCAAGTTAAACAATTTAAAGACAATGTTACCAAATACTAATTTAGTGTATGTAAACTTCTGACCCACTGGGAATGTGATGAAATAAATAAAAGCTGAAATAATTCATTCTCTCTACTATTACTCAGACATTTCACATTCTTAAAATAAAGTGGTGATCCTAAATGACCTAAGACAGGGAATATTTACTAGGATTAAATGTCAGGAATTGTGAAAAACTGAGTTTAAATGTATTTGGCTAAGGTGTATGTAAACTTCCGACTTCAACTGTATATGCTGTAGCAAAATGCAATTAGAATTAGAATTAATAAGGCATTGTCAGATATTATTCATTCTAATCAGACAGGTTCTTTACACGGACGATACATTGGAAACAATAGAACACTATGAAAAATCTGGGAAACCAGGCCTGGTATTCATAGCTGACTTTGAAAATGCTTTTGATAAAGTATGACTGGAATTTATTTACAGTTCATTCAGTAGTATTCAGACCCCTTCACTTTTTCCACATTATGCTACTTTGCAGCCTTATTCTAAAATTGATCTAAATTTTTTTTTTTTTTTCATAAATTTACACACAATACCCCATAATGACAAAGTGACAACTGGATTTTATTTTATTATTTTCAAATGTATTGAAAATAAAAAACAGAAATACCTTATTTGCATAAGTATTCAGACCCTATGCCATGAGACTCGAAATTGAGCTCAGGTGCATCCTGTTTCCATTGATCATCCTTGAGATGTTTCTACAACTTGATTGGAGTCCACCTGTGGTAAATTCAATTGATTGGACATGATTTGGAAAGGCACACACCTGTCTATATAAGGTCCCACAGCTGACAGTGCATTTCAGAGCAAAAACCAAGGCATGAGGTTAAAGGAATTGTCCGTAGAGCTCCGAGACAAGATTGTGTCGAGGCACAGATCTGGGGAAGGCTACCAAAAAATGTCTGTAGCATTGAAGCTTCCCAAGAACACAGTGGTTCCAAACTTAAATTGAATAAGTTTGGAACCGCCAAGACTCTTCTAGAGCTCTGCAATCGGAGGAGAAGGGCCTTGGTCAGGGAGGTGACCAAGAACCCGATGGTCAACCTGACAGAGCTCTAGAGTTCCTCTATGGAGATGGGAGAACCTTCCAGAAGGACAACCATCTCTGCAGCACTCCACGAATCAGGCCATTATGGTAAAGTGGCCAGGCAGAAGCCACTCCTCAGTAAAAGGCACATGACAGCCCGCCTGGAGTTTGCCAAAAGGCACCTAAAGACTCTCAGACCATCAGAAACAAGATTCTCTGGTCTGATGAAACAAAGATTTAACTCTTTGGCCTGAATGCCAAGCATCACGTCTGGAGGAAACTTGGCACCATCCCTACGGGAAGCATGGTGGTGGCATTAACATGCTGTGGGGATGTGTTTCAGCAGCAGGGACTGGGAGACTAGTCAGGATCGAGGAAAAGATGAACGGAGCAAAGTACAGAGAGAAATCCTTGATGAAAACCTGCTCCAGAGCACTCAGGACCTCAGACTGGGGCGAAGGTTCACCTTCCAACAGGACAACAACCCTGAGCACGCAGCCAAGACAACACAGGAGTGGCTTTGGGACAAGTCTCTAAATGTCCTTGAGTGGCCTAGCCATCTGGAGAGACCTGAAGATAGCTGTGCAGCAGCGCTCCCCATCCAACCTGACAGAGCTTGAGAGGTTCTACAGAGAAGAATGGGAGAAACTCCCCAAATACAGGTGTGCTGAGCTTGTAGCCTCACAGCCAAGAAGACTCAATGCTGTAATCGCTGCCAAATGTGCTTCACGAAAGTACTGAGTGAAGGGTCTGATTACTTATGTACAAAAAAACAAAACATATTTGTAATAAATTAGCAAACATTTCTAAAAACCTGTTTTTGTTTTGTCATTATGGGGTATTGTGTGTAGATTGATGATGAAAAAATAAACGATTTAATCAATTTTGCTGTAAAACAAGACTCCATTCATTTTTAGAGCAGACTTCTCATTTGTTGAAATCTACCGGTGCGAATATTTACAAAATACCACCATGGTATGAAAAATGTAAGCACTCTGGATAAGAGCGTCTAGTAAATGATTAAACATGTATGGTGCATAATTATGTCTGAAACACCTCTCATCACTCATAATTATGCAGGAAGACTGGAAAAACACCCCAAATAGTGTCTAGTAGCGATGAAGTTTCCCTTTAAACATAGTCACGACTCCCTCCTGTAGTCCCCATGTCTATATAAACACTGCTGTGACGAGTACTGAGGATACAGACGCAGGAATCAACAATGTAAAGGTTTACTTAACACTGAGCAAGAGAACAACAAAGAGCGAGTACACGACAAGACACTAACAATCACACACAACACAACACTGAACAGTCCAGGGCTATATTGGGGTGGTGATGAGATGATGATGATGCGCTGGAGGTGATTAGGGTGCGTTGGGTTTCCATTCCGGTGTTGCCGAGGGGGGTGCGCTCAGACCGGTGGTTCAGTAGACCGGCGAATCAGAGCACCGGAGGGGAGCAACGGGAGGAGACGTGACAAACATACAGTCACGTCTCCCTCCTGTAGTCCCCCTGTCTGTTTAAACATACAGTCACGTCTCCCTCCTGTAGTCCCCCTGTCTGTTTAAACATACAGTCACGTCTCCCTCCTGTAGTCCCCCTGTCTGTTTAAACATACAGTCACGTATCCCTCCTGTAGTCCCCCTGTCTGTTTAAACATACAGTCACGTCTCCCTCCTGTAGTCCCCCTGTCTGTTTAAACATACAGTCACGACTCCCTCCTGTAGTCCCCCTGTCTGTTTAAACATACAGTCACGTCTCCCTCCTGTAGTCCCCCTGTCTGTTTAAACATACAGTCACGTCTCCCTCCTGTAGTCCCCCTGTCTGTTTAAACATACAGTCACGTCTCCCTCCTGTAGTCCCCCTGTCTGTTTAAACATACAGTCACGACTCCCTCCTGTAGTCCCCCTGTCTGTTTAAACATACAGTCACGTCTCCCTCCTGTAGTCCCCCTGTCTGTTTAAACATACAGTCACGTCTCCCTCCTGTAGTCCCCCTGTCTGTTGAAACATACAGTCACGTCTCCCTCCTGTAGTCCCCCTGTCTGTTTAAACATACAGTCACGTCCCCCTCCTGTAGTCCCCCTGTCTGTTTAAACATACAGTCACGACTCCCTCCTGTAGTCCCCCTGTCTGTTTAAACATACAGTCACGTCTCCCTCCTGTAGTCCCCCTGTCTGTTTAAACATACAGTCACGTATCCCTCCTGTAGTCCCCCTGTCTGTTTAAACATACAGTCACGTATCCCTCCTGTAGTCTTCCAGTCTATTTAAAAATACAGTCATGTCACCCTCTAGTCCCACAGTCTATTTAAACATACAGTCACGTCTCACACCTAATCCAAACTCCCTGACTATTTTTTTTTACATTTACAAAAAGGGCATAAGAGACAATGATAGAAAGTTTTCCTTTAACCTTCAGCTTCTCAGTTGGAAATCTATGTCAAAGACTTCTAGGAGTACTTGGAAATCCATTATGTGTTTATAAAAAAGGAAATAATGAATGCTTCTTTCTGCTTCCATAGTGCCATCCAAAGTGGAGAGTAGACTGGTCCACCAGTGGTGGCCCACCCATTAGGGCTATAGGGGTGGCACCCCATGTATGATTGGTCAACCAAAAATATTTCTATATGAAAAATATATATATAGGTATATACAGTACCAGTCAAAAGTTTGGACACACCTACTCATTCCAGGGATTTTCTTAATTTAATTTCTTATTTTTTTTTTACTATTTTCTACATTGTAGAATAATAGTGAAGACATCAAAACTATGAAATAACCCATATGGAATCATGAAGAAACCAAAAAAGTGTTAAACAAATCAAAATATGTTTTATATTTGAGATTCTTCAAAGTAGCCACCCTTTTTCTTGATGACAGCTCTGCACACTCTTGGCATTCTCTCAACCATTTTTCATGAGGTAGTCACCTGGAATGTATTTCAATTAACAGGTATGCCTTCTTAAAAGTGAATTTGTGGAATTTCTTTCCTTCTTAATGCGTTTGAGCCAATCAATTGTGTTGTGACAAGTTAGGGGTGGTACACAGAAGATAGCCCTATTTGGTAAAATACCAAGTCCATATTATGGCAAGAACATCTCAAATAAACAAAAAGAAACGACAGTCCATCATTACTTTAAGACATGAAGGTCAGTTAATCTGGAAAACTTCAAGAACTTTGAACGTTTCTTCATGTACAGTCTCAAAAACCATCATGCGCTATGATGAATCTGGCTCTCATGAGGACCGCCACAGGAAAGGAAGACCCAGAGTTACCTCTGCTGCAGAGGATAAGTTCATTAGAGTTAACTGCACCTCAGATTGCGGCCCACATAAATGCTTCACAGAGTTTAAGTAACAGACACATCTCAACATCAACTGTTCAGAGGAGACTGCGTGAATCAGGCCTTCGTGGTCTAATTGCTGCTAAGAAACCACTACTAAAGGACACCAATATTTACTTGGGCCAAGAACCACGAGCAATGGACATTAGACCAGTGGAAATCTGTCCTTTGGTCTGATGAGTCCAAATTTGAGATTTTTGGTTACAACCGCTGTGTCTTTGTGAGACGCAGAGTAGGTGAGCGGATGATCTCTGCATGTGTGGTTCCCACCGTGAAGCATGGAGGAGGAGGTGTGATGGTGTGGGTGTGCATTGCTGGTGACTTTGTCCAGATTTATTTAGAATTCAAGGCACACTTAACCAGCATGTCTACCACAGCATTCTGCAGCGATACGCCATCCCATCTGGTTTGCGCTTAGTGGGACTATCATTTGTTTTTCAACAGGACAATGACCCAAAACACACCTCCAGGCTGTGTTTTTTGTTCCAAGATGGCGAGGTAGTGCAGTGTGTTTTTTTATCGTCTGTCTGTATATAGCCTGTAAATACTCTATTTTCGTACATTTTTCGTACATATTTCCCTATCAGACTTTTCATCCTTCTACAAGATATACTTTCCTGCAACCCGCCTCACTCAATGTGGAACGGATTCTATTATTGACTTACCTTTATCTAGAATCTAGAATCTCCAGTTGAAACTAGCTAGCGTAGCCAGCTAACTAGCTACTTGCTATTTGCTTTTAGCCACAGCTAAGGTGTTTTCATCCAGAACATTGGATTTTTTCCGCGGGATTAATTTTAATCACTGGACATTGATCACCGGATATTCGGCCAGTCTGCACAGCGCGTTATCGACCCAGAACATATCAGTTCTTCCGCGGAATCACTGATTCACTGGACCTTTAACTCCGGATTCATCGCCACCAGCTGGCTACAACAAAACGGACGCTGTGGTCTGGCTAATCAACCTGAGCTAGGCCCATCTCCCGGATATCTACCTCTCTATCAACTGGACGGGACCACATAGTATTGACGCGGAGCCCCGCCGATCCTACACGACTGGTCTGCCGACGAAATCGTCTGATGTGGTTACGACGTTAACCACGAAGATTCCATCCATCTGCTAGCCCTGGCCCGCTAGCACACGCTAGCCGTGGCCTCTTACTAGTGTTTCACCACCGGACCTTATGATAACTCAGCTATACAGCTGATATCTGCTGGACTGTTCCTTTTTACGGTACTACATCCTGTTTATGTTTAGCCTCAGCCCAAACATGGTTAGTTTATTGTTGTTTCGGTTATTTCTAATTGTACTATATCACTGTAGACCCCCCAGCCTAGCTAAACATGCCTTAGTTAGCTCCTTTGTCCCTCCACCAATACACAAAGAAACCGACTCAATTGATGCCTCTAGAGATACTATCTCTTTCAGTGTTACCCAACGCTTAGGTTTACCTCCACTTTACTCATGTCCTTCCATATCCTTGTCTGTACATAATGCCCTGAATCTTTTCTACAATGCCCGGAGAACTGCCCCCTTTATTCTCTGTACCCAACGCACTAGAAGACCAGTTCTTAAAGCCTTTAGCCGTATCCTTATTCTAGTCCTCCTCTGTTCCTCTGGTGATGTAGAGGCTAACCCAGGCCCTGTAGCCCCCAGTATCACTCCTACACCCCAGGAGCTATCATTTGTTGACTTCTGTAATCGCAAAAGTCTTGGTTTCTTGCACATAAATATCAGAAGTCTACTTCCTAAGTTTGAGTTATTCACTGCGTTAGCACACTCTGCCAACCCTGATGTTCTAGCAGTGTCTGAATCCTGGCTCAGGAAGGCCACCAAAAATTCTGAAATTTCCATCCCCAACTACAACATTTTCCGTCTAGATAGAACTGCCAAGGGGGGTGGAGTTGCAATCTACTGTAGAGATAGCCTGCAGAGCTCTATCATACTATCCAGGTCTGTGCCCAAACAGTTTGAGCTTCTACTTCTAAAAATCCACCTTTCCAGAAATAAGTCTCTCACTGTTGCCGCTTGCTACAGACCCCCCTCAGCCCCCAGCTGTGCCCTGGACACCATATGTGAACTGATTGCCCCCCATTTATCCTCTGAGTTTGTACTGCTTGGTGACCTAAATTGGGATATGCTTAATACCCCAGCCATCCTACAATCCAAGCTAGATGCCCTCAACCTCACGCAAATTATCAACGAACCTACCAGGTACAACCCTAAATCCTTAAACATAGGTACCCTCATAGATATCATCCTGACTAACATACCCTCTAAATACACCTCAGCTGTCTTCAACCAGGATCTCAGCGATCACTGCCTTATTGCCTGCGTCCGTAACGGGTCCGCGGTCAAACAACCACCCCTCATCACTGTCAAACGCTCCCTAAAACACTTTAGCGAGGAGGCCTTCCTAATTGACCTGGCCCAGGTATCCTGGATGGATATAGATCTCATTCCGTCAGTAGAGGATGCCTGGTTGTTCCTTAAAAGTAATTTCCTCTCAATCTTAAATAAACATGCCCCTTTCAAAAAATACAGAACTAAGAACCGATATAGCCCCTGGTTCTCCTCAGACTTGACTGCCCTTGACCAGCACAAAAACATCCTGTGGCGTACAGCATTAGCATCAAATAGCCCCCGCGATATGCAACTTTTCAGGGAAGTTAGGAACCAATATACACAAGCAGTCAGGAAAGCAAAGGCTAACTTTTTCAAACAGAAATTTGCATCCTGTAGCACTAACTCCAAAAAGTTTTGGGACACTGTAAAGTCCATGGAGAATAAGAGCACTTCCTCCCAGCTGCCCACTGCACTGAGGCTAGGAAACACTATCACCACCGATAAATCTACAATAATCGAGAATTTCAACAAGCATTTTGCTACAGCTGGCCATGCTTTCCATCTGGCTACCACTAACCCGGCCACCAACTCTGCACCCTCTGCTGCAACTTGCCCATGCCCCCCCCGCTTCTCCTTCACACAAATTCAGACAGCTGATGTTTTGAAAGCGCTGCAAAATCTGGACCCCTACAAATCAGCTGGGCTAGACAATCTGGACCCTTTCTTCCTAAAACTAGCCGCCGAAATTGTCGCAACCGCTATTACTAGTCTGTTCAACCTCTCTTTCATAACGTCTGAGATCCCCAGAGATTGGAAAGCTGCCGCGGTCATCCCCCTCTTCAAAGGGGGTGACACTCTAGATCCAAACTGCTACAGACCTATATCCATCCTGCCCTGCCTTTCGAAAGTATTCGAAAGCCAAGTTAATAAACAGATCATCGACCATTTCGAATACCACTGTACCTTCTCCGCTATGCAATCTGGTTTCCGAGCTGGTCACGGGTGCACTTCAGCCACGCTCAAGGTCCTAAACGATATTATAACCGCGATTGATAATAGACAGTACTGTGCAGCCGTCTTCATCGACCTGGCCAAGGCTTTCGACTCTGTCAACCACCGCATTCTTATTGGCAGACTAAATAGCCTTGGTTTCTCAAATGACTGCCTCGCCTGGTTCACCAACTACTTCTCAGATAGAGTTCAGTGTGTCAAATCGGAGGGCCTGTTGTCTGGACCTATGGCAGTCTCTATGGGGGTGCCACAGGGTTCAATTCTTGGGCCGACACTTTTCTCCGTGTATATCAATGATGTCGCTCTTGCTGCTGGTGACTCTCAGATCCACCTCTACGCAGACGACACCATTTTGTATACATCTGGCCCTTCATTGGACACTGTGTTAACAAACCTCCAAACGAGCTTCAATGCCATACAACAATCCTTCAGTAGCCTTCAACTGCTCTTAAACACTAGTAAAACTAAATGCATGCTTTTCAATCGAACGCTGCTAGCACCCGCCCACCCGACTAGAATCACCACTCTCGACGGGTCTGACCTAGAGTATGTGGACAACTACAAATACCTAGGTGTCTGGTTAGACTGTAAACTCAACTTCCAGACTCACATAAAGAATCTCCAATCCAAAGTTAAATCTAGGATCGGCTTCCTATTTCGCAACAAAGCCTCCTTCACTCATGCTGCCAAACATGCCCTCGTAAAACTGACTATCCTACCGATCCTTGACTTCGGCGATGTCATTTATAAAATAGCCTCCAACACTCTACTCAGCAAATTGGATGTAGTCTATCACAGTGCCATCCGTTTTGTCTCCAAAGCCCCATACACTACCCACCACTGTGACCTGTACGCTCTTGTTGGCTGGTCCTCACTACATGTTCGTCGTCAAACCCACTGGCTCCAGGCCATCTATAAATCACTGCTAGGCAAATCCCCGCCTTATCTTAGCTCATTGGTCACCATAGCAGCACCCACCCGTAGTCTGCGCTCCAGCAGGTATATCTCACTGGTCATTCCCAAAGCCAACACCTCCTTTGGCCGCCATTCCTTCCAGTTCTCTGCTGCCAATGACTGGAACGAATTGCAAAAATCTCTGAAGCTGGAGACTCTTATCTCCCTCAACAACTTTAAGCATCAGTTGTCAGAGCACCTTACCGATCACTGCACCTGTACACAGCCCATCTGAAATTAGCCCACCCAACTACCTCATCCCTATATTGTTATTTAATTTGCTCTTTTGCACCCCATTATCTCTATTTGCACATAATCTCTTGCACATCTAGCATTCCAGTGTTAATACTATTGTAATTATTCTGCACTATAGCCTATTTATTGCCTTACCTCCATAACTTGCTACATTTGCACACACTGTATATATATTTTCTGTTGTATCTCTGACTTTATGTTTTTTTTACCCCATATGTAACTCTGTGTTGTTTTTTGTTGCACTACTTTGCTTTGTCTTGGCCAGGTCACAGTTGTAAATGAGAACCTGTTCTCAACTGGTTTACCTGGTTAAATAAAGGTGAAATAAAAAAAAAAAAAAAAGGGCTATTTGAGCAAGGAGAGTGACGGAATGTGCATCAGATGACCTGGCCTCCACAATCACCCAACCTCAACCCAATTGAGATGGTTTTGGATGAGTGAAGGAAAAGCAGCCAGGTGCTCCTTCAAGAAAGTTGGAAAAGCATTCCAGGTGAAGCTGGTTAAGAGAATGCCAAGAGTGTGCAAAGCTGTCATCAAGAAAAAGGGTGGCTATTTGAAGAATCTCAAATATAAAATACATTTTGATTTGATTAACACTTTTTTGGTTACTACAGTTGTGGTCAAAAGTATTGAGAATGAAACATGTATTGGTCATCACAAGTTCGCTGCTTCAGTGTTATGAGATATTTTTGTCAGATGTTACTATGGTATACTGAAGTATAATTACAAGCATTCCATAAGTATCAAAGGCTTTTATTGACAATTACATTAAGTTTATGCAAAGAGTCAATATTTGCACCCTTCTTTTTCAAGACCTCTGCAATCCGCCCTGGCATGCTGTCAATTAACTTCTGGGCCACATCCTGACTGATGGCAGCCCATTCTTGATTAATCAATGCTTGGAGTTTGTCAGAATTTGTGGGTTTTTGTTTGTCCACCCGCCTCTTGAGGATCGACAACATTTTCTTAACGGGATTAAGGTCTGGGGATTTTCCTGGCCAATTTATTTTCCCCGAGCCACTTAGTTATCACTTTTGCCTAATGGCAAGGTGCTCCATCATGCTGGAAAAGGCATTGGTCGTCACCAAACTGTTCTTGGACAGTTGGGAGAAGTTGCTCTCGGAGGATGTGTTGATACCATTCTTTATTCATGGCTGTGTTCTTAGGCAAAATTGTGAGTGAGCCCACTTCCTTGGCTGAGAAGCAACCCCACACATGAATGGTCTCAGGATGCTTTGCTGTTGGCATGACATAGGACTGATGGTAGCGCTCACCTTGTCTTCTCCGGACAAGGTGTTTTCCAGATGCCCCAAACAATCGGAAAGGGGATTCATCAGAGAAAATGACTTTACCCCAGTCCTCAGCAGTCCAATCCCTGTACCTTTTGCAGAATATCAGTCTTTCCCTGATGTTTTTCCTGGAGAGAAGTGGCTTCTTTGCTGCCCTTCTTGACACCAGGCCATCCTCCAAAAGTCTTCGCCTCACTGTGCGTGCAGATGCACTCACACCTGCCTGCTGCCATTCCTGAGCAAGCTCTGCACTGGTGGTGCCCCGATCCCGCAGCTGAATCAACTTTAGGAGACGATCCTGGCACTTGCTGGACTTTCTTGGGGGCCCTGACACCTTCTTCACAACAATTTAACCTCTCTCCTTGAAGTTCTTGATGATCCGATAAATGGTTGATTTAGGTGCAATCTTACTAGCAGCAATATCCTTGCCTGTGAAACCCTTTTTGAGCAAAGCAATGATGACGGCACGTGTTTCCTTGCAGGTAACCATGGTTAACTCCTTTTAAAGTTTCCAGTCTGCTATTCTAACTCAATCAGCATGACAGAGTGATCTCCAGCCTTATCCTCGTCAACACTCTCACCTGTGTTAACGAGAGAATCACTGACATGATGTCAGCTGGTCCTTTTGTGGCAGGGCTGAAATGCAGTGGAAATGTTTTTTTGGGATTAAGTTCATTTTCATGGCAAAGAGGAACTTCACAATTCATTGCAATTCATCTGATCACTCTTCATGACATTCGGGAGTATATGCAAATTGCCATCATCAAAACTGAGGCAGCAGACTTTGTGAAAATTAGTATTTGTGTCATTCTCAAAACGTTTGACCACGACTGTGTTATTTCATAGTTTTGATGTCTACATTATAGAAAAATAAATAAATAAAAACCCTTTAATGAGTAGGTGTGTCCAAACTTTTGACTGGTACTGTATATATATATAATTTGTGGATTATGTTTAAAATGCTCATAAATGTGCGGTAAATGTGTACAAAAACATATATATTTTTTGATGTCTTATAAACTGTTCAGTTACTTACTACTCTGCCCCTCAATGACTCTGCCAGCTGCAGCACTTCCGCCTCCATAGGTCATGTGCTTGGATTGTTTTCTATTTGCTATGAGGGGGAACTCCCCTAAGGAAATGTTTTCTATTGGCTATGAGGGGGAACTCCCCTAAGGAAATGTTTTCTATTGGCTATGAGGGGGAACTCCCCTAAGGAAATGGTTTTCTATTGGCTATGAGGGGGAACTCCCCTAAGGAAATGTTTTCTATTGGCTATGAGGGGGAACTCCCCTAAGGAAATGGTTTTCTATTGGCTATGAGGGGGAACTCCCCTAAGGAAATGTTTTCTATTGGCTATGAGGGGGAACTCCCCTAAGGAAATGGTTTTCTATTGGCTATGAGGGGGAACTCCCCTAAGGAAATCGTAGGATTTCATAGCATAGATTAAAACAGCACAAAGTAAATGGACCGTCCTGGGGGAGCTCAAATGTGTGTTCAGTCAGAACTTTTCGGTCTGCTCTCCCTCCCAATGATTTTCGCACCAGATGGCTTACTTCCGCACGTGTGACTAGATCTGCACAATCAGGTACAGATGGCGCTAAAGCAAAAAAGCAAAAAGCTAATTGTAAATAACTTTTAAATTAATCATGATAACAGTAATGGGAGCCTGGGGCCTGATAAACTGGATATCTACATCCAACAAGAGCCAAAGTGTCACAATCTTTAGACGGAGTAGACCAAGGCGCAGCGTGATGAGCAAACATATTTATTATCGTCAGGGATAACACAAACAAAACAACAAACGATGACGTGACGTCCTAGGTTAAACAACCAAACACGGAACAAGATCCCACAACTACTGTGGGTAAACTGGCAGTTTAAATGTGGTTCCCAATCAGAGACAACCAGCAACAGCTGACACTCGTTGCCTCTGATTGAGAACCACACTGGCCAACATAGAAATAGCACACCTAGAACAACAACACAGAAACCAAACACATAGAATCTACACACCCTGGCTCAACATATAGAGTCCCCAGAGCCAGGGTGTGACACAAAGGACAGAGCGATACACTAGCTAGAACCTTCTCAAAATCGTGCCTGTGGCTGGCACACCCTGGCTCTGGGGACTGGTATTGTGTTCATCAGGTTCTACTGAAGGTGACAGGGCGACATGTTGGGTGGACTAAAACCGAGTGCATCACAAAGCATGATCAAATCAATTAACAAGCTACAGTAATTTTGAGAAACATTGAGAAATAGTTTGGTTCATATTTGGGTGAAATTAACCAGTTATCTACCTCTGATAAGCAGCTAGCTAGCTTGCTAGCTAATTAGCTCCCATGACAATTATAAGTCTTTCTAAAACGAATATACGACTAACTCGGAAATATTAAGTTATTTCAGAATGAATGTTACCTGGCTAGCGCATCATGCTTTGTGACATTGTGTTAGCTAGCTATCTGCAGTTAGATAATTTGTGCTTGTTACGTTTTCCCTGGTGCACTCATTCGTTTGTGAGCTGGCTGCTTGTTCTAAATAGTATCATCCAATCTGTTCAAAACAGTGGCAGCATGTGCAGCGATGGTCATCGGGTTTTTGACTAGCAAAAGTGAAATAGGTGCATTTATGCTGTTGTTCAAATGCACAGATCGCTTTATTATATATATATATATATATCCTCAAAGAAACTACCGGTACTTCGAAAACTTGCCATCATATTTCTGTCATGCTGCTTTGTTGACAACTCCAACCAACCCCGCGCCCCAGGTATTCAGACAATCAGCGGTCGCCACTGTTGTACACCATATCCCAAGCTTCTTTCCTCTGCACTAAAACTGCATCACAGTCTTAAACCTGAGACATGTTCTACAGATGATCGTTGAACACCCATATCTATCCCAGCACCCACCTTCCATTAATCTCTATGACTTCAGGACACAAAGGTTGATTCCCCCTGTTCTGTTTGTAGCAGCATGAAGAGCGAACATATCCAAATGACAGAAGCTTACGTTAAATCGCCAGAGTTTCACCTCGGGCCCATTCCCTCCACCCAGCCTAAAACACTACATTACCCATGCAGAGATCCAGCTTGGTAAGAATAAACACAGCTACAGGATATATTACTTCAGGTTTGATTCTGGCTCTCAATCCCGGCTCTGGGAAACTGAGATGGGTACTCTCTGACAGGTTCAATCCCGGCTCTGGGAAACTGAGATGGGGAATCTCTGACAGGTTCAATCCCGGCTCTGGGAAACTGAGATGGGGAATCTCTGACAGGTTCAATCCCGGCTCTGGGAAACTGAGATGGGGAATCTCTGACAGGTTCAATCCCAGCTCTGGGAAACTGAGATGGGGAATCTCTGACAGGTTCAGTACAAAGAAAGATGAGAAGAAAATTAAAGAGAGAAAAAAACATCTCTCTGGTTGCCAGTTTATATCATTGTGAAGAAAGGTTTGTGTTACCATATAGTATGGTTTCGTATTCAAGAGGAAGTTCATATTGATCAGGGTCTTTTTTTATTCCTCTCTGAAGTGTCACTGTACTTTACCTCAGTGAGTTGTTATAAATGGTGTACATGTCCTGGTCGATGTTAATACTCTACCCTGCTGTCTGTGGGTGTAGGTGTAACATAACTAAATGGTAATTAGTCATGTGTTCTGTTGTACTTATCCTGACATTCAGAGCTGTGCAGCATACTTCAACCATTTTGTTATCACACGGTTGTTCAACCCCCCTTTACGGCCATTAGAAAAGATTAAATGAAGGTATTGACATTTTCCTCATGGGCATCCCCCTCTAGCACCACATAAAGTATGTAAAGTCCTGTTCCATCCCAGTCAGTGTTTGTCTTTCTGACTCCTCGGGTCGGACTTCAAGGGTAACTTTAAACAAGATGGGCAAGGTGATCACAGAGCCAGCTGAAGCGAAGCTGAACAAGCCCCGAGGCACACGCCAAGGTTGCACACGCCAAGGTTTCCCCCGTTCCCCGTCAGAAACCTGAGAGACTGTCAACACGGCCGTTCCACTGGGACCGCTGACAAAGATCCCAGATGCCATTGCTTCAAAGACACACTCTCATTTGAATAAGTTCAATCGGCCCTGTTGCTTCAACCCCCCCCCCCCCCCCCCCCTCATTGTGTGAGGTAAAAGCATGTATCCACCACCATATCTGAGCCGTATCTCGATTAATCACACTCAGGACAACAGGCTCCCTGATCTCCCTACTAATGACACCTAGCACATCTCCAGAGAGAGGGAAAAGAGACAGAACGAGGGAGCCGGTGATTTCTTTGAAACTGCAGGTGAAGGACAAGTGTGGTGATTGGTTAGAGCTATACCTCGGATGCCGTGAGGAGGCAGGAGAACAGAAGAGACAGATAGTGTACAGTACAAACATGGAAGCAACAACAGCTGAGATAAATGAATGGGAGACCTGAGAAATGTGAAGACACCATAGAACTCTAAGGGCAGGAGAGGACTGAGTAATTGGTTTGAACTTGTTTTGAACTTGAGAGATAATTGTATATATTGATGTTTAATTACGAATATCAGCATTGAATACCATAGTCCTTTCTCACATTTATTTTACAAATTTTACATTATTCCATTTCACATTATTCCATTTCACATTATTCCATTTCACATTATTCCATTTCACATTATTCCATTTCACATTATTCCATTTCACATTATTCTATTTTACATTATTCCATTTCACATTTCCATTTTACATTATTCCTTCCTGAAGACTTTGAATACCCTGATGGCACATAACCACCTAAAAACTATCCTCCAAGAAAAAGTGCAACTAGAATAATAATAATTAGAATAAAGTTTTGCAATATAATGTATTTCTCAAAATAAGCATTTATGTTTGTTCCATGGAGCCAAATTGCTAATGCATGTGGGTGTGTAAGAGCACAGCGGGTCTAGAAGGGTCTCAACCCTGCTGGAAACACTGCCTGTCTCTGAACCGCTCGGAATTGATTCAATTCATTATTCATTTCCATGGAATCGGTGTGTTTAGACGGGTGAGCAATTACCAGTGTGTGTGTGTGTGTGTGTGTGTGTGTGTGTGTGTGGGTGAGATGAGAGAGAGAGAGAGAGAGAGAGAGGAGAGAGAGAGAGAGAGAGAGAGAGAGAGAGAGAGAGAGAGAGAGAGAGAGAGAGAGGAGAGAGAGAGAGAGAGAGAGAGAGAGAGAGAGAGAGAGAGAGAGAGAGAGAGAGAGAGAGAGAGAGAGAGAGAGAGAGAGTTTTACAGACAGCATACCACATAGTATTTTGAGGTTCTCATAGTCTATAGGTCAGCAATTAAAAAGTTGTTCTTTACTTGAAAATACATCATGATGACAGCCAGGACAAGTGTTAAAATGCCTGATCCATAATCATAAAGTAAATCACAGTTATATTACAGCACTCACTCCATACACTCATTGGAGTGTGTCTCCTGCTTAACCATAATGCACATGATTGAGTCGTAAAGGATCTTCACATTAAACGGGCATGTAGTATATCAGATGTGCAGTGTGCAGTGACAGCTAGCTAGCTATCTAAGGAATTAGAACGTCTTCACCAGGAGAATCCCCCTGGACAGAAGACGGAGCACATCTTGCTCACTTAGAATTGCTCACGACTTGCTGCTCAGACTTATTGCGGTGGTGGAAAAAGTACCCAATTGTCATACTTGAGTAAAAGTAAAGATACATTAATAGAAAATGACATGTAAAAGTGAAAGTCACCAGGTAAAATACTACTTGAGTAAAAGTCTAAAAGTATCTGCTTAAAAAAATGTACTTAAGTAGAGTGTTGGAAAAGTACTCAATTGTCATACTTGAGTAAAAGTAAAAAGTACAAGTAAATGCTATACATCAAATTCCTGATATTAAGCAAACCAGATGGAACAAATGTATTTTTTATTATTATTGTTTTTACGGACAGACAGGGGCACACTCCTACACACAGACATCATTTACAAATGCAGTTTTTGTGTTTAGTGAGTCCGCCAGATCAGAGGAAGTAGGGATGATAACGCGTTATACTGATAGGTGCGTGAATTGAACCACGTTGCTGTCCTGCCTGAGCATTCGAAATGTAACGAGTACTTTTGGTTGTCAGGGAAAGTTTATGGTAGTAAAGATTACATATTTTCATTAGGAATGTAGTGGAGTAAAAGTAAAAGTTGTCAACAATATCAATAGTAAAGTATAGTACAGATACCCCAAAAAACTACTTAAGTAGTACTTTAAAGTATTTTTACTGAAGCACTTTACACATCAAACCACTTAACGTGACGTTTTTTGTTTTTTAAATGGTAAATAAACAGAGCTAGCTAGCTAGCAGGCTCTAATTGCAATAAAGTGAAATATCTTAGATGGGGGAGGAGACTTTCACAAAGAATATGAGGGTCCCAAATGGGCCACCCTCAAACCTGTAAAGTGCC